>NW_026731532.1:825000-992500 GCF_028476545.2 Physella acuta | reverse complement strand
AAGTCAGCGGTTTTCATGTGCGTAGCGACCCTTCCACGCCCGGAGACAAACTTTCAAGTTGGCGCCCCCCCCCCCCCCCTCCCCATATATTTTTTTTATATTTATAATGCAAAACTGCAGCTAAAATGAGCTTTTAATTTTTTTCAACCCATTTTGGCGCCCTCTTGGGTCGGCGCCCGGGGGACATATGTACCCCTACGCCCCCCCCCCCCCCCACCATCCGCTACGCCTCTGGTGGTTTTTTAACCTTTTATGAGGTACCGAACCCCACCAGTTTCAGAAGCGCATTCACCGAAATATTCTTAACAGTTCTATGGTCCACACCAGGGGTCTCCAAACTTTTCAGACCGAGGGCCACATTAACTATCAAATTTCAGTTTGGGGGCCAGTTTCTTCTAGGCATGTCTTTGATTTCTCTGGGCAAAGTTTCTCAACCATCACCAACAAACGATTTTTCCTTAGACAAAAAGATCTCCGCGGGCCGGATGAGGGGACTTCGCGGGCCGCATTCGGCCCGCGGGCCGTAGTTTGGAGACCCCTGGTCCACACTATCAAAGTCCCATCTTGAAACATATGAGTAGGTGTGTCTCGACCTCCACTGAACCCTCGAGCAGTAGCGTAGCGAGGGGGGGGGGGGGGGCGGGGGGGACATATGTCCCCGGGCGCCGACCTTAGGGGGCGCCAAGATGGGTTGGAAAAATAAATTGAAAGGTTGAGGGGGGTGCAAATCGACAGTTTGAGGTGGGGGTGCAAATCGAAATCTCGGGGGGGGGGCGGTGCAAATCGTCGAAAGTTTGAGGGGGGGGGGGGTGCAAATCGAAAGTTTGAGGGGGGGGGTGCAAATCGAAAAGTTTGTCCCCGGGCGCCGGGAAGGGTCGCTACGCTTCTGCCCTCGAGACTAACTCTCCGAACCCCCCGGGGTTCAATCAAACCCCGGTTAAGAAGGAAGCTAACGATTTCAATAATCAACATGGGAAGAGAGAGAAACAAGGACAAACAAGTAGTATATTCTAGAATTAATTTTTTTTTTTTTGCTTAATTAAAATCTTCTTGTCCTTAAGCTCTTAAGCTCCTTAAGTAAACCGTATGGGATAAGAAGAAGAAAAATGTAAAAAAAACGTATCTATAAAATAGCTAGGACAATATGGGTAAAAGAATTCTTAAAATAGCTAGATTTATTAGAATAATGATAGTGAAAGTATCTTATAAAACAATTTTTAAAAAACAACACAAGACCAGAGTTTCTTCCAGGCATCTCTTCGGAAAAAATTTTACCGCCCCCCCCCCCCCCCCCCCCCCCCCCCCCCGAACGAAATGAAATTTATATAATTTATATAGAAAATATATACTTTTAACAGTGTCCGCCCCCCCCCCCCTCCGAAGAAAGTCTACCCCCCCCCCCCCCCCCGAAAATTTCAAGTGCCCCCCCCCCCCCCCGGAGAAAAAAGTCTGGAAGAAACCCTGCACAAGACTCAATACAAACCTTAGCTCCGCAAATAACGAATGATGCTGAATTACTGTTCTGTTGTACCTGTGCCACCTAGCACAAGAAGACGTCTCTACTTTTATGGTCAAAGGTCTAATTGTACTAGAATAGCTTCTGGCCGTGGGAACTTGGATGTTCATGTCCAGTGCAGAAAATTGTTTGTGTAATTTTGTATGCACAAATTGTTTGCATGATAGGCTGTTGTTTGCAGAAATTGTTTGTGTAATTTTGTATGCAGAAAACTGTATGATATTGTGTTTAGAATATTGTGTGCATAATATCGTTTGTATAATATTGTGTCCAGAAAGTTGTTTAGAATATTGGGTTTATAATAATGTGTTTAGAATATTGACTATATAATAATGAGTTTAGAATATTATTTGTATAATAATGTGTGTAGAATATTGGCTGTATAATTATGTTTAGATTATTGTTTGTATATAATTGTGTTTAGAATATTGTTTGTATAATATTATTTAGAATATTGTTTGTATATAATTGTGTTTAGAATATTGCTTGTATAATATTGTGTTTAGAATATTGGCTGTATTATATTATGTTTAGGAATGTGTGTATTTAAGTTTGTGTGAAAAACAAAAAAGCCAGAATTTAATGCCGTTTAAACATCAATACTTTACGAACATGTGTTTCAAAAGCTAGTTGGATAGCAAATGCAAGAGTAGAATTCTAATTTAACTTCAATAAAACAAACACATATAAAGATTACTTATGTATTACGTATTTATTATTTTGATCATTTTAAAATAGTGAGTTTACTAATGTAAAGTCTAAAATCAATATATAGGTAATAAATTAGGACTCATGAAAAGTAGATTTCTATTTGTATAGGAATGTAATGTTAAAGAATTCCGTACAGTTATAAAGAGGGCATAAGCCTACACTGGAATCTGTAGCTTACTGTTGTGTTTTGGTCAACTCTTCCTTAGCAAAAAAATTAAAAAGTTTGGCCAAATAAAACTGACTCGCTTTTTTTTTATACGTTTGTCATTTGGTTAGTCATTGGCTTGTAACTTTTGTAATAATGATGTGTCCGTTATTTTTCGTTCTTTTGTAGAGTGTGCTTGCGGTTTAACCTTCCAGAACGATTGGCGTAACTAGGTGGTGTTGCGGTGGGGGGTGTCCGAAATAAATATAAAATATAGGTATTCGAGATATAACAAAGAATAAAGTTAAAACCGGTGGGTTAGTGGAGTGTCAAGCCTGGCTGTTGAGTGTGAAGTTACGTCACCAAGCAGATCTCTCATTTACACTGACATATATCATTAGCAGGTAGCATAACTGTCATTCAAGTTTTGAATTTTAGGTGAGTTTTACTCAGTAGCCTGTATCTAACCGTCTTTTAAGTTTTAAATTTTTAGTTGAGTTTTGTTCAGTAGCATATACCTAACCGTCATTTTAGTTGTAAATTTTTGGTGCGTTTTGGTCAGAAGCCTAACCGTCATGTAAATATGTTCTGAACTCAATCCTTTTTTGCCCATATAGACCTATGTAGCGCAAGTTTGTAGTAGTTCAGACCTATGTAGCACTTGTCTTTAGCTGCACCAAACCTTTTCTAATCAGTGCTGATGTCTACAGCACCTGTCTTAAATTTCCCAGACTGCACCAACTCTCCAACCCTGTCGATGTACACACCATCAACCACACGTTAAAATCGTTTTAAAAGCTCAGAAAAGTTGACGCTTCTGTTAGGGATGAGCTCCCGCTTGACGTCACTCTTTGCTGCGGGATTCGTTTCGTGACGTAACTCGGTGCTGGGATTCCGAGATAAACGCCCAGGAGTGCCTGGTATTGTTTTACCGCCATGGGAAATGTTTTGGTTCCGGTCAAGTCTTGTATGGTCTGCTGAGAAATCTTTGTGGTGAGGCGACTTTACAGTGTGAAATTCCTTCTGTTGGATGTCCTTCGTCCCCTGGTACAAGCTGCTCTGGTCTGCCAGAATGTTCGACGGACTATTTTTCACCGAAGGCTGAGTTTCGCGGTGATCACGTGATGATTCGGTGACGCTGTAACACGAAAACGTGTCGTCAGAGTTCCCCAGAATGTGGCTCAGGCTGAGAGAAGAGCTAGGCACAGTTCCAGCCTGCGAGGTATCCAGACAGGCGCTGGAAGATATCGTCACAGATTCGTCGTCTTCTAGATCTGGGCAGCTGGAATTCAGGCTTGGAGTTAACTTGACCTGCGCGTTGTGGAAAATCACAGATTCGTCCTCAAAATCTGGGCAGCTTGAATTAAGGCTTGGAGTTAACTTGACCAGTGCGTTGTGAAAAATCACAGATTCGTCTTCAAAATCCGGGCAGCTTGAATTAAGGTTTGGAGTTAACTTTGCATGTGCGTTGTGGAAAATCACAGATTCGTCTTCAAAATCCGGGCAGCTTGAATTAAGGTTTGGAGTTAACTTGGCATGTACGTTTTGAAAAATCACAGATTCATCTTCAAAATCTGGGCAGCTGGAATTCAGGCTTGGTTTCAACTTAGCCTGTGCGTTGTGGAAAATTTCAGAAATATTCGTGGACGCTGAAGTGGAGCATAGGATATGCTCGAGCGATGAGGACAGGGAACATTCTTCTGTTGATCCTAGATTTGGAATGCGTTGGGCTGAATAGTTTTCTAAACAATCTTTCAGCAAATGAGTAGAGTTAGATGTGTGCGAACTATCAAATTCTTGTTTGGTTAATGTTTTGATATTCGAACTTTGAGAACTAAACCCTGGCGTGAATGGTTTTAATGGCTCCATGAGGTGCAGCAAGGATGATTTCGCCTTAGCTTTATTTCTAAACGACTTCTTCTTTCTGGATATTTTCCTCTTTACGGTTACATTGTGTGCACTGCTAAACCTCAGGCATGTGCTGTTGGTCGAGTAGGTTACGTGTGAAGGACGGGATCTTACGGTGTGTGCTTTTCTTAATGTTGAATCTACACTCTTGCATCCGGAATATTCCGGTTCCGTTTCTAAACTAATTGTGGTCGAGTCGCAATGTGTTGTATTTGACTGACAACTAATTTGTGTCATTGAGATTGTTTTCTCTGTAGATAAGGATTTTTCAAAAAAAGGAAGTTCGGATTTCTCCGGTGAAACGAAATCGTCAGTGATGGACGGTATCGTATCCGTATTCGAACCGGAACCAAATGACGTGCTGCTTACGCGGGTAAAGTCCGACTGTGGTTCTTCTGACGTGGAAGATAAGGAAAAACTCGGAACCTCCAGTGCGTCAATTTCAGAATCATGTGTATCGTTTCTACTCTCATAAATCACAGAATCGATACCACAAGCTACGATAGGAACGGCAGTGGGATTCACGTGGTATTTATCTGACATCGATTCCTCGTAACCGGAATCGGGGTTGGAATTATTCTGCCTAGCCTGCAACCGGAAATTGGATTGTAAATCTTCTTGTAGAGGAGTTTTTTTATTCACCGGCAGGAGATCGCTGCTGTCGTAGGTCATGACGTCATCATCTTCGTCTTCTTCGTCGGATGATGTTGGTGGCAGTAAGAGAAAGTGGGACGGGACTTCTGATACCTCTGGGAGCGAGGTGACTGAGTTTTTGTTTACACAGTGTAAATTCATTTCTCGCTCGTGTTGAGAATTTGTTTCTTTAGCGCAATCGGTTTCGCAACAGTGTACATCTTGTGAACGAAATCCATCGCTGGACTTGGTGGTTTTATCTTCCTTTAATTTAATATTTGGCGAACGATCACAGCGATTCGTTTGGAATTTGTTATCTAGTGCAGCGTGCAGTTGACTGGGATGTACTTGGTTTTTGCTATTCTCAGGATTTAAAATTGTGTGGTACGGAGCACTGTGAACTTCTGGATTCGATTGAGTTGCTTTTGATGTCAATTGTGCGTGATCGGTCTCCAGAAAAGGAAAGTGAAGTCTAGTGCTGTCAGCTTTGGCGCAGTCAAGTCTTGTGCAGTCCGGTTTGGCGAAGTCAGGTTTGGCGAAGTCAGGTTTGGCGAAGTCATGTTTGGCGAAGTCATGTCTGGAGAAGTCAGGTCTGGTGCCATCGTTGCCCTCCGACACAAAAAAGAACTGAGCTGTCTCTTCCTTGGCTGGGCCAGGTCTCCTGTAGGGGGCGTTGCTCGCGGAGTTGTTGGTGGAACCGGAAATAATGCTTTTGTTGGTTTCCATCGATACGTTCTCCGTGATGGGCACGTGGGACACGCTCCCGTGCACCACCTTGGTCGGGGTGTGGAGCAGGGACCGGATGGTGTCGATAGAGCAGGAGCGTGAGACCGCGCTCTCGGTTGGGCTGGAACCCGACTGAAGCCGCAGCTTCTTGACCTGGAACTGCCGGGCCCAGAACGAGTCTGAATACGTCACGACCTTCTGGGACTCGGAAGGGCTAACGTCACCGGTGGCGAGCTTGACGGATAAAATTTTCAAAGAACCGTTATCTTTGGTCATGTCGGATTTGGAGGCGACGGGCCTATGGGAAGCATCTTCGCGGTTGTGGCATTGAGGTGGTTCAACTCTCGCCTCGTCTCCTTTGTCTTGGGTGATGGTGGTCTCGACTGGCGCCGTGGGTACGTGTTCCTGTGGAAACGGTTGAGGAAACGGGGTCGTTCTGTGGTCAGGTGCGGGCGTCACCACGGCGTGCTCGGAGTTTTTTCCTTGCGGTGTCTTCTGTAGCTCGATAACACCAGCTGCCGGGGAGATAACTCCACGCTTTATGTCTAAGACCCGGCGGTCTAAAACTTTGAGCGGGGTAGTTTCTCGAGGCACTGATATTTGATGTTCTGGGATTTCGGTCGGGTTTGAGAGTTCTTTTAACCCCATGCGTGGAAGATTCTTGGGGTTGAAAACAAAACTCACGTTCGCGTGTTTTGCTGAAGGCGGTACCAGCAGACGCTTGGGCGTGCACGGTCTCTTGGAGAAGGTTCTAGACCACGTCGGGTTAGTTTTCTTCCATCTCGATGCCACACTGCCGGTATACATTTCTTCTACAGAAGACTGCCTCGATTGCTGTTTCCTACAAACGCGTTTTCCCAAATAGTAATCGGGGTTATAAATATTGGTTCGTTTACTTTTCGGTGACGCGGAAGGACTCAGACTTTGTTCGGCAGTTTGAACTGAAGTGAAACTAGGCTCCCGCTTGTTGGTGTACCCGCCCTGCTGTGCTGACAGCTCAAAGGTGCCGTCGTTTTCAGCAACATCTAAGTCAGCGGTTTGGTTACAGGTGGAGGGACGCCTGAAGACTTCTCTAGCATCCTGCGTCATCGCGGTGAGGGTTCTTCTCTCCGCAGCCCTGCGACTGGCTCCCGGCTTGTTCATGGAGTTTGGGCTCAGTGAAGACGAACTCTGCTCCGTGTCGAACAACATTTTCTGCACGGTTGTGTTGACCTCCTTGCAAATCAATCTCTGTCTAAGACTCCTCTCTAGCGTCAACTGCTCTCGTTGCATTGATTCTGATTCCGATTCTCCTGTTGCGAAAACCCCCGGCTGGGCTATTTTATAATAAGGGAATCCTGTTTTCCGTATCATCTTACGCTGATCATCCGTCGGGTTCTTCATCTGTGAGTGGCCTAACTGTTTAAAATCTAAACATCGAGTAACCGAATTGTTTCTCCCGATATCGCTCCCCATCTGCGTCGGTTCCGCTAGGTAACTTTCAGATATTTGTTCGCTAGTTTCGACTTGGAAGCTATCCTGAGATGTCAACTTCCCTTCATTACCGTAGCTAACTGACTGTGTGAATTTCTCTGTGGTGAAATTTTCGCTTTTTGATTTAGACTTGACTTCCGGCGAGCCAGGGTTGGACGCCTTGGATGTGTCATGTGAAGACAGCAGCGTCGTGTTGTCGTACAAAGGCGAATAAATCCGGTAAGATCTGGGCCTGTAGATTTTCTCCGCGCACGGCGCGTTGTACCGGACAGGGGAGATGGATTTGTCTCTTTTTTCTAGACACTCGCAGTCGTGTCTGGGCACCATCGGGCTGATTCTCGGCGGTTGCGCGGCTGAGATGCTGGTGAACGTCGCTTTCTTGCTGACCTCGTAGTCTTCGTACGTCAAACTCAGGTACGTCGGCGTCTCAGAGGAACTGTCTTTCTCGGACTCCGACTTGATTTTTAGAATCTCCAACGTGGGGGATTTGACGTAGTGAAGTTGTACGTTGCAGTGGGGGGAAGGTTTCTCCCTGACGACTTTCACCTGGTTGGTATTCGGGGACCAGATGATCTTCTTGACGGGGGATTTGGAATGACGGAACGCCTCGCCCCTGGGCTGGTGCTGTTGGTGGGTGTGGCAGGAACGCATGTAGGGGAACGGCCGCGACCGGCCCCGACACCTGAGCTTGACACAGTTGTGGGGGCCGGGCCGGTAGGGCTGCTGGACCCACTGGGTGATCTGAATCTTGTTGGACAAGGAGGAGCTCTCGATCAGTGACTCAGCCTCGCGCTCTATGTCCCGGTTCATTTCATCCTGTCTCCTGCGGGCACATACAGCATGTTTAGTACATACATCGAAATGGCACGAACATATATACAAACACGACGATATGATATACATATATACTGATGAAACGAAATACCTTTGTTTTCACTCACGGAACAAAATACGCCTAAGCCCTACCCCGGGAGGTCCCACTCCTGGCTTTACTCATTATCAAAATCAAGGGTGTCGTACAGTACCTTCACTCACGGAACAAATTTCGCCGTAGCCCTACCCCTGGGGATCCTACCCCCACCCCTGGCCACACAGTACCTTATCTCCGCTGCCAACTTGGCCACCCTCGGGTCCTCACTCTGGAACTTCCTCTGCCTGGAAGCGAAGTTCTCGACGCTGGGCCGTGTCTCTGGTGAGAACCAGATCCAGCTGTCCCGCTTGCACACCACGCTCGTCTCGCTCTTGTTGCCCTGGTGCTCCGGGGAGCCCGTGCTCTTGTACAGGGAGGGGCGGGTCGACTGGTGCTCGGGGGAGCCCGTGCTCTTGTAGAGGGTGGGGCGGGTCGACTGGTGCTCAGACTCGGAGCTCGTGTTCTCTGGCTCTTTGGTGCGTCGCTAGACGATCGAATGTTAAGACACGTTCTCAATTGAAATGTTAATTTCAAAAAGTTTTCATGGCGTTTTAGTTTTTTTTAAACAATTTTATAAAAACAATACTTTAATTTCTTTGTATTTCAAATCCCTAAATTCAACGATAATGTAGCCGATCTATTCCAAAGTACGCAAAATTACATAATATTTACATTTGAAGTGCTCTTATACCAAATATTTAGTTACTTAAACAGTTTTTAAAATGTAGTTTTTAATGTAGTTTGTATGTGTTTCCAGTAAACATTTTTTTGTCAAAAAAATAATTCTTGCATACATGCAAGTGGAATGGGTATTTGTGTTTCTATCTTGCGTTTTTTTAATAAAACAAAATCTAGCATGCATGCAAGTGGGATGGGAATTTGTGTTTCTATCTTGCGTTTATTTATTAAAACAAAATCTAGCATGCAAGTGGAATGGGTAGTCTACCTGTGTCTAACGTGTGTTTTTTTTTATTAAAACAAAATGTAGCATGCATACAAATGGAATGGGCGTCCTACTCACTTTTTTGATCGAGCTACACCTAGAGACGCTCGCCGCCGCCCGTTTGCTAGGCGGAGTCCTGTACTTGCTAGGCGGAGTCTTACACTTGCTGGACTTTCTAGGGCTAGTCGGAGGGTAATTTGCACCCCCAGAGAGGAATGTCGACTGGCGATGCACGGAACCTCTCTTGGGCGACATGACCCTACACGGGGAGCGTAAGCGAAACGACATTTGTTTTTTCAACGGCGCCGGCCGAGGACATTTTTCATCAGCGATGAAGCTTTTCATCTGAGCGCGAGGTGGGGTGGCGGTGTTTTCCTTCGGGGCCTGTCTCTTCCCGGGGCGATGATGTACCTTAGTCGGGATCCTCTGCGCTTTGGTGGGTTTTTTCTTCGGGGATGGCTTGTTGGATTCTTCTGCCGGCTTCGGAAGCTCCGCCTCGGGTATGTGGTGGAAGGAGGCCAAGGGGGAGGTGTCGAAACCCCACGTGATCTCGTCCAGCGTCTCATCCGGGTCTTTGGTGGTGTCCAGGCTGGACGAACAGCTGCGCTGGGCGCGGAAGTTTTCCGGTGCGGTGACGAATTCCTGTGAGGGAGTGACGAGTGTGACGCACCCTTTTTGTCGATTGTTTTTGTTCCGGCCTTGTTTCATTATGGAAGACTGCGGGCCTAAAAGATGTCGGTAATTAGAAAAACGTTACATATTTCATGTTTCGGTAAAGACACAATTACTCTCTTAACTATGAATAAAAAGAATGCCATATGTTTTTTAAACACCGTTATTCAGACAATTTACAAGTAGAAGATAAATAAATATCAGTTTTAATTGACTAACAACATTTAGTCATTTGGATAAATATAGACCATATGCCCTCATCCCCTACATGTTTCCGAAATTTTCATGCGCTAATCATATTTTGTTTGTTTTCTAATTGAACTTAGAAACTTTCCTATAGGTTGTTGTCGTTGTTGTATTTTTTTCTCAATTAAAATAAAAAAGAATTCTATATTAAACACCTATGAAACGATCAGATATATATGACTTTCTCTTGTACAAGCTACCACACCTCTCGCCTGATTCTTTTAATTATACCAGTACATTTATAATTCACAATTTTAAAACATTACTTTCTAGCTTAGCATACAGCACAGTGGCGTAGGCAGGGGGGTTAGGGGGGTCATAACCCCATAGACCCCTCGGTATATATATATAAAGTATGAGGGGGGTGCAAATCGAAAGTTTGAGGGGGGTGCAAATCGAAAGTTTGAGTGGAGGGGTGCAAATCGAAAGTTTGAGGGGGGGGGGTGCAAATCGAAAGTTTGTCCCCGGGTAAAAATTGAAACAACCCCCCCCCTTGAGACGATCCTGGCTACGCCACTGATAAAGCATAGATACAACGCTAAAGCTTTGCACTCTGACACTAAAAGCATGAACCGCCTGCCGTACGGTACCGCATATCGGAAAAGTTCCACATCGACCCGTCATTCCTTAAATACAAATTTAATCCTTTGCTTCTTTAAGTAAAATTTAAAATTCCACAACTAAAAAGATGGGGGGGGGGGGGTAAATCTAAACGAAGAATACTAAACGTCGTAAGTAAAATTAAAAATTTCTCAACTAAAAAAATGAAGAAAAAAAAACTAAAAGAATACTAAACCGTCGTATACTTATAGCGTATATTTCTTTTACCATTGCTTATCTTAGTCAATGATGCTTTCCGCTTCAGTCGTCTGAGAAGCTTCTGGAAAATTAATGATATAAAGTTAATGATTACCTTAAGATTAAATTGTTTTGTTATCTTCAAAATAAAATGTTGTAGTTATCTTAATCATTATCATCTTTCCCGTTCGTGCCCAAAAACACATGTGGCAGATGAAGTAGAGTTTATCTGCTCCGGTGACCTCGACAGGTAGGTTTGTATAACTTTGAGTAGGTTTGTTTACGCTTTAGTGGGTTTTTATAGTTTAGAATAGGTTCGTAGGCCGTGGGCCTATAATGTTAAGTAGGTTTGAATTACTTTGGGTAGATCCATTAACGTTAAGTGGGTATAACGTTAGGTAAGTTTCTAGATCTCTGAGTAGGTTTGTGTAACGTTTAATAAATTTGTATAAATTTGAGTAGGCTTGTATAGAGTGAAATAGGTTTGCACAACTTCGAGCATATTTGTATACGGTTAAGTAGGTTTATATATGTTTGATTAGGTTTGTAGAGTGTTTAGTAAGTTTGTATAGATTTAATTAGAAGCGCAAAAGGTTTTTATATAACTAATTGATGTCCCAAATTACCTCATTGTTTGGAATAGCCGTGTAACTGGCTCTTTGTTTTTCCTTACAGCACATTTTGTATCGTCTACACGAGAGGAGGATGATGAGATTTATAGACAGCACGCTGGTAAATAGAGAAAGATGAGATTTATAGACAGCAAGCTGGTAAATAGGGAAAGGTGAGATTTATAGACAGCAAGCTAGTAAATATAGAAAGATGAAATTTATAGATAGAACGCTGTTGAAAGATGAGATTTATAGACAGCACGCTGGTAAATAGAGAAAGATGAGATTTATAGACAGCAAGCTTGTAAATAGAGAAAGATGAGATTTATAGACAGCAAGCTAGTAAATATAGAAAGATGAAATTTATAGATAGAACGCTGTTGAAAGATGAGATTTATAGACAGCACGCTGGTAAATAGAGAAAGATGAGATTTATAGACAGCACGATGGTAAATAGGGAAGATGAGATTTATAGATAGCACGCTGGTAAATAGAGAAAGATGAGACATATGTCCCCCCCCCCCCCGCCCGCCCCCCCCCCCCCTCGCTACGCTACTGGACAGCACTCTGGTAAATAGAGAAAGATAAGATGTATAGACAGCAAACTGGTAAATATAGAAAGGTGAGATTTATAGACAGCACGCTGGTAATTAGAAAATGATGATTTTATTTAAAGACAGAAAGTTGCCACGCAGAAAACAGATAATAAATGGCTTCTATAGAGTATAGAAAGATTATATTTATAAACAGCTCCCAGAGGAAGATACGTTAAATCACTTGCATTTTATTTCACTACAATTGGCAACCAACCCATGTAAAACAAAATATAATTCGCTATGGTGTCGCCACACACACACACAGAGTGGGGATGACGCAAAAACTAAGTAGGACCACACATAGTGAGACTCACACAATCTGAACGGTGACCAACACTTTGTGACGCAACACAATGGAATAGCAGAAGAGGTACAGCTCTGTCAGCAGGTCGCAGATTCCAGACATCGTTTGGGGAGTTCCTGGAACACATAGGTCACGTGATTATACAGGGTTAGGTGTGTGTGTGTGATTATAGAGGGCTATGTGTGGTGTGTGTGATTATAGAGGTTTATGTGTGGTGTGAGTGTGTGATTATAGAGGGTTGTGTGTGGAGTGTGTGTGATTATAGAAAGTTATGTGTGGTGTGAGCGATTATATAGTGTTGTATATGTTGTGTGTGGTATGCGGTATGTGTGGGATTATACAGATTTATGGGAGGTGTGTGTGTGATTACACGGGATTATGTGTGATGTGTGTATGTTTGTAGTTTTGTAGGCTTTTGTGTGTTAGTAAGTGTGTTATTATACAGGCTTTAGTGTTTGAAGTGTGTGATTATATAGGCTTATACGTGTGTGTGTGATTATATAGGCTTTTGTGTGGGGATGATTGTAAAGGCTTTTGTAAGTGTGTTTGTGTATGAAGAGAAAACTTTCACTTAGGGGGGGGGGGGGTCCATGGAGGTGAGAAGGGGGGGGGGTTATAGCCACCCCAACCTCAACACCATGCCTCCCCATCAACGCCTACGCCACTGACTCTGATCTTGTACAACGAAATAATTCGCTTAGCACCTCTAAGAGGTGCTAGATACAACAATAAACATGTGTTCAGGAACATCGGTCTCTGCATTTTATTTAGTTCTAGCTAATTGTCTACACGGACATACATTTCTGGTAAAAAAAATTTAAATCTAACTTAAGTAATTAAATTATGATTCAATGGTTTCAAAATCTTTTTAACCCTGACAGTGAAGTTGAGTTCATCTGATTCTGTGACCTCGGCTTATGTAGGGATAGTGTGGTCAGCACTATGCCCAGCCTTCTTTACTTCCCCTAACGTAAGTTAGGTATACGTCAGGGCTAAGCGGACTCAGGAACTTTATTCGAACTCGAGTCCTTCGGGTTAACAGCAGTGTTTCTTCCAGACTTTTTTCTCCGGGGGGGGGGGGCACTTGAAATTTTCGGGGGGGGGGGGGCGGTAAACTTTCTTCGGGGGGCGGACACTGTTAAAAGTATATATTTTCTATATAAATTATATAAATTTCATTTCGTTCGGGGGGGGGGGGGGGCGGTAAAAAATTTTCGGGGGGCTTCGCCCCCTCGAAGAGATGCCTGGAAGAAACTCTGGTTAACAGTCCAGCGCTCTACTGCTAGGCCACGCTATCTCCTTGCAAGCATGGTATAGAGTTTGGTAGTAAACATTAAGACCATAATAAATCAGTTATCTTTTGTCCTATTCCAAAACATATTTCACCATTGAAATCGAATCCCTAAAACGGACTAAGGAATGTTAAACTGCAAACGAAAATCTCGAGTTCGAATCCCGGTTCAAATTAGTAGCACGTCCCTGAGTTCCCCCAGCTCTGATGCGTACCAACTCAGAAAAGTGTCGACTCTACTTCACTTGCCCCATGGACCGTCAGGTTCGAAAAGGGAACTTAACTTACTTTACGTACTTTACTATTACCTTTAGATGGGATATTTAGAGTTATAACTAGTGCTAATTTTAGCTTTGGGGCTACTAGAGTTATGGTAGGGACGATTTAAACAGAACCTTCTTACTTCCCAACCAATATTGTTTTTGCATACTAAAATAAATATTCCTCGAACCATCAGGTTCGAAAAGAGAACTTCACTTACTTGACTAGTATAAAGTATAAACTTTAGAGGGGATGTTTGGGGTTATACCAGTGGTAATTTTACTATAGCTATTAGAGTATTAGTATTATCATTGTGTTATGGTAGTCTCTTTATTTCCT
Organism: Physella acuta; assembly: GCF_028476545.2. Lineage (NCBI taxonomy): Eukaryota > Metazoa > Mollusca > Gastropoda > Physidae > Physella > Physella acuta. Next base: position 978,417 of record NW_026731532.1, on the reverse strand, counting down.
TGCCAATATTGTTTTTGTAAAGCAAAATAAATAACACTCATCGACATAACTGACTTTAGTCTAGTCTTTCCCTATGCAGATCTTGACAAAATATGCCAGCACCATCGTCTGGCCAACTGCTGTTCCTCAGCAAAATGTTCTGCTGGTACCAGAAACCAGCCTCGGTACCATTGTCTCGGTTTAAGCCATCTTGACTTGTAGGCTTTGTTTAGTGGCGGAAGGCAACCATTGTATACATTTTCAAAACATGCGTATTACGTCACGTTCTAAAAAGCAGACAACATTTTCATTGGACTTAAATGGCGTCATCAAATTAGTTTTTTTGTGTGGCTGAACTTAATATACAGACTTACTTACTGTACCATTGATAAATAAAATAACACAATTTCAAAATTCGCAATTAGAATCTTAATATAGTAGACATAGTGGGCTGTTTGTATTAACTTTGTAGGTGGATGGCATTTAAAATAATTCTGGAATAGTTATAATTTTTAAAAGTTTTTTTTAAGCAATCATTGTTTAACAACTTGCAAAGTAGTAATCATTTTTTTTATCTTTAAATAGCCAGCTTTTATAATTATATGGGCCAACTAATGTACTAAAACGAATGAAGTAAAGCATTTTCTTTCAATATATAATATTAAACCACTACTTTTATATTTTATAGCTAAAAGGAAATAGGTTGGTTAGAGTTTGTTTTTTTTTTTTTTGGTATTTGCTCGCCAGTTTGAAAACGAGGTAACAATTTAAATAAAAGCTAGTAGTGAGTCAATTTTCCGACAGTTACGCAAGGGGCAAAACCTGGTAATTTTATCAGTTAAAATAAAACGAGAGAGTTGTTGTTCTTTTTCTTAATACAATCTGAATTTACTACTTAACGGAATGTGTCTAGTTTTCGAGCAGGGTCATTTATTTACTTTCCACGTGGGCTAAGAACTTGTTATTGTACGTTTCGTCTTTAAAGTGCCATAGACTTTTTAAGATATCAAAATTACAGCTTAAAAAAAATTATTTTAAAATGATCTTCGGGAAAGCTTGTCATTTATGGAAACATGATTCCTGTGGATATGTTGATTCGTAGCTTTTGAAAACTTGGGTTCTATTATATAGCACTTATCATTGTTCAAATTTGAAAAAAAATTAAAAAGTAGGCCTACTTTTCTGGATTTTTCATTAATTTTCTCAAATTTCTTTTTAAATGTCTTCGTTATTAAATAGCGATGCGAAGAACACCACTGATATTTTTTGCCCGTGAGATTATTAGTCCTGAGATATATTGTCTGATATAGTTTTTTCCTAAGATAAATTGTCTAATATCATTTGTCCTGAGATAAATTCTATGATATCATTTGTCCTGAGATCATTGGCATGGATACATACATACATATATATATATATATATATATATATATATATATATATATATATATATATATATATATATATATATATATATATATATATATATATATATATATGATATTTGCAATTTGACAACAAATATCTAAAAATGTCACGTAAATTTTTGCTTAGGCCCTAATTACTTTTTATGAATTAAGTAAAGTTTCCTTTAAAAGGAACTATTTTGTGCGCTATTATACGCACATATTGTTCATTTGACGCTACCGACGGTTTTCTTTTTAGTCATTTAAATAGTGGTTCATTATTAGGCCTATATATTTAAAGAAAATCGTTTGTTTTCTCATTTTTAGTGCATAGTTATATAAAAGCTTGTTATTGAAACGTTTTTTGCGAATTTTATTCTGGTATTGAAATCTAGGCTATCGTATTATAATTTTAATAACGTAAAATTTCCGTATTAAGTAATTAGATCTACATTTGTTTTAAATTGCAAGAATTGAAAGCCACACGAACGCAACGTCGCCAAATGCTGAATTTTAGTGTAAGACAGTTGTCATTTTTCCCAGAAACCACCCTTCATCATCCCCGATCCCCAAAACGCCTTTAGTCTAAAGAGGAAAACTTTTACTACTTTTATTAACGATGTAGGTCTAGACCCCCAATCGTTTTTTTCCCATATATGTAATACTTTAAACTTTAATACTGAGAGTATAGCATGTGCTGTTTATTGAGGAAATAGAAATAGTGTTATTTTTTTATAAGTTTACTGAAAATTTTCCAGAGCAGAAACTAATCTATACTCCGTTTTTAAAATGACCTTCTGGTGTTTTTCGGGGCAGTAACTCTCGTTTGTTATTTGCAATTTGTTGATTTCCGCTTCATGTTTCTGTGATATTGGAAATCCTTCGAGAATGGCTTTAAATATCTTTAGAAAATTTGCAGTAAAACCATTAATTTCTGTTTATATACAAAAGTCATGTATTCGCTGTTTGTCTACAAGGTATTTTATAATGATGATAGTGTTACTTTTAAAAAATCGTTACATTTTTTAGATTAAAAAAAACACCGTCTTGTTAAAATAACTACTCGTTCCTTTAGTTAGTACAAATTTCTATTACTTCAAGTTATTACTATATTATTTAATATTAAGCCTACAGAAAATTCACTTTCAAACATTTTAGATTAGGTAGCACTACTTAACAAATTATGATAATCGATCATTTTGATTTTATGTACATAAAATCATATTAAAATCAGCCAATGTTAGTAATGTGAAGAAAGTGACTCATTAAATTTTAGTTATTATTTCACATATTTAGGAGGATTTATGTTTTAAAAGTTACAAAAATGTTTGATTCATGTAGGCTACCTGTTTTTAAATAAGTTTATAAGGCTATATATTAGCCTATAACTTTTCAGGAATAAATAAAGAAAGATTAGTGATGTTTTCATCAGATGTAACCAAGCTTATTTAGATCTAGTAATTATTTACTTTAGCACCCATTGTGTTTGGGTTTTTTACTTTCTCGAATACGATGTATGGAGGTTGTATTGTAATCATGCAAAAATTGAAATCGATATTTTCACAAACCTTCTTGTTTTACACCTCCCTCAAATCGGAAAAAACTGAGTTTTGCAATTTTGTCCATGTGTGTGTATGTCTGTGAACACAATAACTTGAGTACCAATAACGCTAGGTTGATGAAATTGTATTTATAAGTATTATATCATATTTGTAGTTCTGTATCAACTTATCATTTGTTTCCGGTAGCCGGAAGTGGAACTTATGTTACTTTTCGTTTTGAAAATCCTATAACTAGAGTGCTGTTTCACCTAGATAAATGAAATTTCACATATCTAATTCTCTGCCTTCTATCAAATTTTGACTCCTGATTATACATACCTAAAATGATAGATTACCCAAATTTAAAAATGATGTCACATTTCTGGACCCCCTCCCATTAGTGCCCTTAATCATAGATACAAAAGTCTGAACCTCCCTAATAAATGTGATGTAATATATGGATGACCCTTAAGTAGCTTTAATTGGTTGTATATCTAGAAAACCCTACTTTGTAGTAATTTGTATTCAAAACTTTGCCTTTATTAAATGTTTTTAATAAAATGTAAATTTTTTAAAACCATGTGCATCATTTAGGCTATGTCATGTTTATTTTAAAACTTTCAATTGAGAAAATGAGAAATAAATTCTTTGGTGTGGATATTCTTTCAGCACACCCCAGTTGTATTTATGTGATTGGTAAAAAGTTTCAAAACAAAACCTGTCATTTACTTAATCTGAATCAGAGTCCTAATAATTATGAGTCTGTTTCTTTCTAGCGCGAACCTCATATGAAAAATAAATAAATTATTAAACCAATCAACAAAAAGAAAATAACAAAAATTTAGAGCTATTTTTGCATCCTTTGAGATTTCCCTCTGACAACTTTTTGGGTGGGAACATTAAAACAAAAAAATTTATAATGACTGCTTAGGTTCCATACCCATGCCACCTGATTGATTAGCTAACACGCTATCATCTTGGCTAGGAACTCTAATATCGATTGGTGAAAATATTTTGTATTATTTAACATACTCTACACAATCATAAAGAAATATCTTGTTTTAATTAAATTATATCCTTATTTAACGTATTCCAATGTTACCTAATAAAAAACAATAAACAGTTTTATCACTAAAGCTATAGCGGAAAGCTAATAATGCATTAAAACTCAATTATTTATTTAATTTTAGTAGGCCTAGATATTAAATCTAGAATCAAGTTTCTCTGACAGACAAATGGCTTAAGTCTATTTATTATTGCCTGTATTCTTGAACTCGATAATTGATAATAGGTGTTGGAACCTAAGTAGAAACAACAAACAGTTACATGATTAAAGCTATAGCCGAAAGCTAATAATGGATTGTAATGCATTTAACATCGCAAGTGATGAAAATTAACATTATTGGACAGTCATCTTTATTTTAAACCAAAGCCCTGACCCATGACATAAGTTCAATTTGGCTTCATTTTTACACGCTGTAGATAATGAAACAAGTTTTTTCTTGGTGGCGGTCATTTTTTAGGCTTATAGTTGTTGTATATATATAATTCTACAGAACTGTCCAAAGCATTTTTATCTTCTACAATCATAAATTGTAAATGTACTTTTTAAAAATGTATAAATTAACCAAGTAATATAACCTAAATAATTTCAATATAATATATAAATATAATTTTTGACAGACTTGCAGAAGTTGGCATCCTTGAACCACCAAGAGAACATGGTAAAGCTTATGACACAGGACAAGTATGTTTATTTTAACACATTCTTCAGCAGGACACTATTATATCAAGCTATTATTTCTGTTATTACATTTGCTAGGGTCTGGACTATGTTCCCTTGTGTAAAGTTAGGACTAGGGTTAGAGCAATACTGCCATTAGTGTGTAGGGTAGCATTAGTAGTCAGTTGGTGACAGCAACCCATCTAGTAGAGAAAACTCCTAAATCAAACAACAGTGGAACCATGGTTTTGGCAGCTTCTGTGACACTACTGATTCAAAATTGTACAGATAAAGTCTCATCCCTTTGGAGAGAGAAGGTCTGATACATGGGAACATCTGGCTCTTCCCATCTTACCACCCAGGCTTGGTTTTCCAATGCACAGTCATCCAATGATCGGTTAGACTATGGACCATATATTCAGTAGTTTTAAAAAACTGGTCCTGCTATGAATTAACATGTACCATGTAGTTTCTGTTTGTTGTTGTTTGTTTTTTGTTTTTTTTTTGTTAAAATATACTTTATACTTTTTATAACGATTTCTAGTTGTTCCTACACAAAATATTTGGATATCGAGGTATTATTTTGTTCCCCTGGCTGGCTCATGTTTATGATCGTGATACTGCAGCAAAGACAGAAGAAAGGTAAACAAACATTCCAACCATTTGGCTCTCATTAGGTTGATATGTCTTTACTCATCATCACAGTTCATACTTGCTTTTTAACATGCTAGCTCTTTATTTGTTTTCACAAGAATGATCAATAAATTTATTTTAGTTCTAAGTCATTTCTATAATAAATCTGATGTTTTTATTTAGATCTTTTGATGATCAAACCACTGCAGTGGGGAAAGAAGTCAAGGGAAAAAACCATACATATTACCAAGTGTTAATTGACACCAGAGACTGCCCACATATAGTAAGTCACTTAAATTCTTGTTTTTTTTATTATTTACGCTTTTGTTGTTTAACTTATCTGAAGGCTTTTTTTCTGGTAATTATTTTAGTTATGCAACTCCATTCTAGCTCAAACTTTAAAATATTTTTTCATTATCCAGAATGAAGTTTTATTAAAATAATAGTATTGTCCTTTGTTTTGATTATATTTTGATTCTATCCATCTAGAGATAATTTAACAGGATTTCTATGGTTTTTTTTTATTAGAGAGCTCAGACAGAAGCTGTTACATTTCTTGGTAACCAAGACAACAGTCGGGCGCTGTATGCTATCCCTGGTAAATTTTCTCTAGCATTTTTACAAGTTGCAGCTATCTGCATTAACTTAGAGTCATGCATGTGATTCTAGGTAAGTTTTCTTTAGCATGTTCACAAAAATCCACAGCCATCCTCTATGTCTTGGTGCAGTCTGAAGTTTTGATTATGTTAACCATTTCTTTTGTCAGGTCTTGACTATGTAGCACATGAAGACATTTTACCGTATAACAGCCCTGAACCAGTCCCAATCCAACACGAACTCTTTGAGAAGTTTCTCATGCATGAACCAGAAAACAGTAAGTACTACACTCATACTGCGGAAGTACGTCTATTATACCTGTGGAAGTACATTTTGTACACTTGTTGAGCTACATATGTGGAGGTATATATAGTACATATGTTGATATACATGAGTTGAAGTATATCTAGTATACATGTTGAGATACATATGTGGAGGAACATGATAGTACATTTAGTAAACAGTTTAAAGTACCATCTGATACATTTTTGGAGGTATATCTAGTACACATTTAGCAATACAGCCATACACTTGTGATTGATTGTGCATTTAGTACACATCTTGAAGTACCATCTGATACATTTTTTGTATGTACATCTAGTACACATGTGGTGGTACATCTAGTACACATATGGAAGTACATCTAGTAAAGTAAAAAGTAAAGATTCCTCTTTAAACCTAGTGATCCATTGGGCAGATCAAGTAGAGCTCGTATATTTCTTGACCTCGGCCAATGGGTGGACTCAGGGACGTTCCACTGACTTAAATCTGGATTCAAAATCGAGACATTACCACATTGACCCATTCATCTAGTGCAAATGTACATGTACTCTAATACATCCAGTGGTATTACATTTAGTACTTCTAAGACTACACCTAGTACATGTATTTTTGTATAACTGTACACTACACACCTGTGGTCAAACTTGACAAGCTAGTTACTGCAGTAACTTCAGGGTACTTGTTCTTCTTATTCCAGATCCACCATTTGTAGCTCGGGACACTTTGGGGGCGTGGCAAGAAAAAAATCACCCTTGGTTACAGCTATCTGATGTTCACAGAGAGACAACAGAGGGGATTCGTGTCACTGTGACACCTTTCTACATGGGCTGTAGGGTGAGTGGTCTGTCAATGTCACATGGGCTGTAGGGTGAGTGGTCTGTCAATGTCACATGGGCTGTAGGGTGAGTGGTCTGTCAATGTCACATGGGCTGTAGGGTGAGTGGTCTGTCAATGTCACATGGGCTGTAGGGTGAGTGGTCTGTCAATGTCACATGGGCTGTAGGGTGAGTGGTCTGTCAAGGTTATGTGGGCTGTAGGATGAGTGGTCTGTCAAGGTTATGTGGGCTGTAGGATGAGTGGTCTGTCAAGGTTATGTGGGCTGTAGGATGAGTGGTCTGTCAAGGTTATGTGGGCTGTAGGATGAGTGGTCTGTCAAGGTTATGTGGGCTGTAGGATGAGTGGTCTGTCAAGGTTATGTGGGCTGTAGGATGAGTGGTCTGTCAAGGTTATGTGGGCTGTAGGATGAGTGGTCTGTCAAGGTTATGTGGGCTGTAGGGTGAGTGGTCTGTCAAGGTTATGTGGGCTGTAGGGTGAGTGGTCTGTCAAGGTTATGTGGGCTGTTGGATGAGTGGTCTGTCAAGGTTATGTGGGCTGTAGGGTGAGTGGTCTGTCAAGGTTATGTGGGCTGTAGGATGAGTGGTCTGTCAAGGTTATGTGGGCTGTAGGATGAGTGGTCTGTCAAGGTTATGTGGGCTGTAGGATGAGTGGTCTGTCAAGGTTATGTGGGCTGTAGGATGAGTGGTCTGTCAAGGTTATGTGGGCTGTAGGATGAGTGGTCTGTCAAGGTTATGTGGGCTGTAGGGTGAGTGGTCTGTCAAGGTTATGTGGGCTGTAGGGTGAGTGGTCTGTCAAGGTTATGTGGGCTGTTGGATGAGTGGTCTGTCAAGGTTATGTGGGCTGTAGGGTGAGTGGTCTGTCAAGGTTATGTGGGCTGTAGGGTGAGTGGTCTGTCAAGGTTATGTGGGCTGTAGGATGAGTAGTTTGTGTGTTGCTTTGAAACCCTCCTAGTTTGGTTTAATGGTGAGTGCTGTGCCAATGTCACATGGGCTGTAGGGTGAGTGGTCTGTCAATGTCACATGGGCTGTAAGGTGAGTGGTCTGTCAATGTCACATGGGCTGTAAGGTGAGTGGTCTGTCAATGTCACATGGGCTGTAAGGTGAGTGGTCTGTCAATGTCACATGGGCTGTAAGGTGAGTGGTCTGTCAATGTCACATGGGCTGTAAGGTGAGTGGTCTGTCAATGTCACATGGGCTGTAAGGTGAGTGGTCTGTCAATGTCACATGGGCTGTAAGGTGAGTGGTCTGTCAATGTCACATGGGTTCCAGGGTATTTTGTATGTTGCTTTGACACCCTCCTATTTTGGTTGAAGAGTGGGTAGTTAAAGTTGTTTAATTACTTAGCTTTTGCAGGAATGATAATCTTGTATTGTTTTATATGCTAGTGTAAATATAGTCGTGTTAGTAGAATTAGATTAAGACTATGACAGTTAATAGTCATGAGTTGATTTACACAAATATTACCGCTTAAATTTGCATTTATTGTGTTGACCTTATTAAAAAATAATCCTAACCTTAAATTTCTCTATAACTTAAATAGCTCCTTTACCTTTAATGTTCTTTGTTCAAATTAGAATATCTATTAAATCTATACCTATTTATTTCCAGGAAGCTCAACAAACTCATGTATACTGGGTAAGTGCTGTGCATAATGTCATTTATTTATTTATGTTTATTAGTAGGGAGATTCCGTTCCTTGGCTTTTATATTTAACTAAATTGAATGTAAAGTTACAAAAATTGGGAAAAGAAATAATATTGTGATATTTTTGTTTAATTTACATTGTGTAGATTGAATGTATAAAGCAATATAAGTGGTGTTCACTAAATTTGTTCATCTGGAGATTTTTGCTGTTATATGTTGTATGGTTTTACAATTATTGCTTTAAGTTTGATCATAATTAAAATTAAAACTTTTATACACAGAGCAAAGCATTGCAGTGTTTAGCTTATGTGCAAGTTGAATTTTGTGCTTTTGTTAAAATACACTTTTAATTCCTTTATTTTTAGTGGCGTTATTGTGTTCGTCTAGAAAATAGGGGATTAGAAACTGTTCAACTTCGAGAGAGACACTGGAGGATTTTTAGTTTGTCTGGAACACTGGAGACTGTCAGGGGAAGGGGAGTCGTGGGTCAGGTAATTACAAAATGTTTACACTTATATTTCTGTGTAATTGTGAGCAAAAATGTGAATAATTTTAATTGATGCAAAGTTTGACAGAAAATAGAGCTAAATATATTCATTCAAATAAAAAATGAGAAAAATTAAATAAAATCCATAATAAACGTAAAAGAGTGTTTTATCTAAAGACCTTAATCCTCAATTAATTAGCTTGTTGTGTTTATTAGGTTTAGATTTTAGAATAGGCTAAAACTAAAATCCTAATAAAATTGTTTTGGGTAGCATGAATACATATGAGTACCAGCTAAGTTGTAGGCCACTAGATTCTGTTTAACTAATTGAGGAAACACATTTGGCCCTGTTTTTGACAACTAACTGGCTTTAATTTACCTAAACCTTGTGATGTTTAGTACTTGGTTTAGCGCCTGTTAGGAAAGTATTTATCAGACACAGTCCAGACATGATTAGAGTGATTGTTCTTAAATTACATGAGTAAATTTTTTAAGCACAATTATTGTACAACTTGCCTGTTTAACTGTCAAAAAAAAAAATTGGGTATTGTGAAACTATACCTCATGGTAATATAGTTGTTTAAAGACGTTGACGCAGTTTACACTCATTGAAGTATATTAAAATAACACTTTTTATATTTTGTATGACATAAAAATTAAAATTGTTTCATATATTTAGGAGCCAATACTTTCTCCGGAACAACCTGCGTTCCAGTATAGCAGCCATGTTTCACTCCAAGCACCTAGTGGACATATGTGGTAAGATCCATTTTGTTTTATTATAAATTTCATATTTGTACATTTTCCCTTAATCGTTTTAATAATTATTTTTAAAAACATTTTAATCACAGATTAATACTTGACAGAAATTATATTCTCCAGTAATTTTTCATTTGCTTTCACAAAAGTGACTTAATTCAGACTTAATATTTTAAGTAGAAACTCAGTTAACAGTATGGATCTAATTTATAATTGTTATGCTGAGGTAGAATCCAGTCAATATAAAAATTTAGACCCACTGTCCTAGTTAAAGTTGTAAATTACCATTGTGTTTGTAATGTAAATATAATTGTATGTTTGTTAAGACAATTGAAGAGAATGACAATTAAAGCTGGCATGCCTACTCCTTGCAACTACTTTGGGGAACAGCTTCTATAAGCATTTTTGAAATAGATAATAACATTATCCAGCTTGTATTTATAAAGATTTTTAAGATTGCATTTTTAGCTACATGTTTTTCTAACTTGCTTCATACTAGACATACTAAGTAGTATGCCCTAAACAGCACTATCATTGAGGTGCCTCTTTAGAATCTGATTGTTAGGTTGATCTATCATACTACTTTTGTTCTTGTTTAAGATTAGCATACATTACAAATGCTACCATGAACATTTGTTTCTCTCTTCATGCTTTATTTTATAAATATTGTTTTAGAAGAAATTGTGAATTAGGTAAACAAAAAAACAAATGACCGCCTGCGAAAAAAAAAAAATTTTCCCCATAATTTTTTTGTTAAATCAATTTTACTTTTAAAATTCCAACTTTTTATGTTTTTGCTGATCAAACTGTGACAAGCAAGCCTTAAGAAATTACATGACTGAGTTTCCTAAACATTTTTACAAATGCGGAGACATAGGAATGTCTGGTCAAGTCCTAATACAGTAAAATATTATTGTCCCCAGGGGTACCTACAAGATGGAGCGTCGAGATGGAACCAGTTTTGACTGCAAGATTCCGCCTTTTTCCTTAGAGAGCAAGTCTGATGATACAAATAACCCCAGTCAATTCTTGGGGAGCTAATCATCCAATTCACATATCTGTATGAAAAACATTGTCCTTCAAAACCTTTTTTCCCGTCTGGTGTGTTAAGCAATGTTATTTATCTGACCCTTTTTTTGTTATATGAAAGCGGAGTACCAATAAACTGTAATGAATAAATGTTGACAGTGTTTAGATGAATTCAAATTTTTATTTTAATGATTCATATCAACTGCAAGGCAGGTCCTTAAATCTTCATAGTTTGAACACAATCACATTATTTATTGGTGAAGTTATTAAACAGGTTTACATTATTTTTATATCACAAATGTCAGAATCAACAGCCAATCAGAAAGTGGTTTTAAATTTTTTTTTCAAGTATGACAGCTAATGAGTCATGACAGTGACTAATTGAGGTTAATTTTCATTACCCTAATCAAGTGAAGTGATATGTTTAAAAGTACACACCTTGCTCCTAGGTTTTCTCTGTATTTAACACTGATCACAAAGCTTTAGAAAAGTAATGGGGTATCATTTTGCATTGATAAATTAGATGTGGCTCTTTAGATGCTTGAACTTGCCACTGATAATTAATGATATGGAGATCAGATATTAGTTTCTGCTAGTAATTTAATCTGGTTACCAACAATGTACAAAAATAATATAAACAAAATATTACTTAACAAATCTTTTATTCATCAAGCAATAACATTCAAATGGATGTAATGTTCCCACCTACTTGTACACATCATAAACTGATCTGCACTACATCACAGCTAACATAGGCACATAAGGATGACAATGTGTCTAGCTTGCTCTCTTATTTTCATACATTTAAAAAAAAAAAAAAAAATAAATGCAACAAACCACACGCCATTTGGTCCAAGATAGAGACAAGCTTGTCATCTTTTTATAAAAAATACTGCTGCACTGCTAATGGGGTAAAAATTTGCCTTAAGAATAGTGATGCATTGACTGACTTCATGAGGCTCCCAATAGCGCTGCACTGTAATCCATTACAAAGGAAAGTGCAGCTGCCCTATTCAGTAAGCACAACACAAACAGTAAGGGGTCAATAAGTTTGGTATTGGACATTAGGTTACACTGGATACTGAACCCTTTACAGATCAACCCTATTTGACTGTAACAAAACAGGAGACCTGTTTTTCTTTTAGTATTACTATAAAGAAAAATGAACAGAAATCAATCTCATAAAAAGACCAAAATGTTATTTTTGTAATGGAATACTACCTTAAGCCACAAAAATATTTAAAATCAAATCAGAGGCATATGACTGTACACTGGATAACGCAAGATACACAATGTACAACACCAGTTTTTCAAAAAGCTTCTTCATTGAGGATTTCACACAGGGTAAAATGTGAATTTTTCAAGGAAATAATAAAATATACATCAGTACAGGAAGCTACAAACATGTATTTTAAGAGATGTCAGAAAACAGTTGATGCACATTTGTATTGTAAAACTTTTAACGCAACTAGCATATTGCTTGAAAACAATTTTTGTGACACTAACTAAAAACCTAACATACTGAAAACACAATGTATAAATTTCCATAACAAATAAAAAAATGTTTTAAACTATTTTTCTCTCCTCTGTACAGTATGCACAAATTAACACAACCAGGCATATATAATATGCACAGTGATGGCTCATCTTAGCCATGGTAAAAAAAAACATTTTAAGAGATACATATCTATCATTAAAATAATTTGCTCACAAAAGCAGTTTATTGATAATATAGTATGAAAGTAATAGTACTTTCCAAAAGTGATAAAAATATGTAAGCGAACTTTAATTAACTAAAGATCTCGTTTAATTAAGCTTTTTAACATAGCAGAACTAGCATTTGCAATTATTTGTAATTATTATGAACTATGTTGAGTATTATCATCCAAATAATTAAATATTGATAACATTTAATATCACCACTATAATTTAAGTAATTTAAATTGTTATAAAAATCAAACCAACAAAATAGCAGGAAAACAATTTGATAACTAATACAATTAAAAAATCAACTTGTGAAATGTCTTGATAGAGTTTAAACAGGAATGAAACTATTAAATAAAATTATGAAGATTTGGGCTTTTTGGAGAGAGGCTCATCTGATGAAGATTCCCTCTCTAGTTCCGGTGGGCTTGTGGAATCTAAAATAAGAAATCGTAGATGAATCAGATGTATCTCAAATGGGCGACAAAAGAAAGATGTGCTTCCACAAGAAAACAGTATGAGAAAATTGGGAGGGAGGATATAATTGTTTAGAAAGTCTTATATGTGCATGAAAGGCTCATCCCCAGTTGCAACTGTTGGTTTAAATGCGTGAAAATGTTTTTAAATTGCTCAGGTGTAAGTTACCACCTAAAACTTTTTTAACATCTCTGAATTGTATTGTTAACCAAACAATGGGAAAAAAATCATACATAAAGTCTTACCACTATTGTCTTCAGCTTTAGCACATTTTTTAGCTCGAGCAGCTTCCTCCTCTTCTCGAACCATACTAAGAGCTGTGAAAAAATTTAGGAAGCTTCCATCAAGCAAATGTGATATGATAAGTGTAGCTAATGCAATTGAGTTTTACGGTCTACTTAACATTAATGATTTTTTTACACCTCAAACATAAAGGAAAATCTTAAAGGTAACCAACTCATACTAAACTACAGGTTATAAAGGGGAGATAATCGTTACAATCATTTAAATTTTGCTCTACTATTAAAATACAATAAAACTTCCACTAAATAGTTATTAAGACATGCCATAGATTACTACTTTTTGTTTAAATAAAGTTTTCGTGAATTTGGCCACACACTTACCAACTCTCATCTGTGGATCAGCATCATTGCTGTCATGAGAATACTCAGTATTGTCATTATGCTCACTGTGTTCACTATTTTCTGGGAAGGACATGTTAGAATCATCATTCAAATTCTCAGAGCCAAATGAGCCTATAGACTGTTGTGTTGACTCCTCTGTGTAGACAACGTTGCCTGAAAAACAAACAAGGTTATGAGTACAAAGTAAATATACATCCAGAGGTCTCTACAACTACAAGAAACTAGTCAAAACAGTATCAAGACTAAGTAACTATACAATTAAAAATACAATACATTAAGAAATAAATCAAGGAATAAAATACTGACAGGCAAAACTCAAATAGTTGGTTAATTATAAATTTTAATCAATGACTTAATACTGTAATAAGCAATTATTGGTAAAGTCTACAAAACATCTTAAATAAGAAAAGCTAATCTGTCAATCTGCTAACAAAAAAACATACCTTGACTGTTGGTGACAACCCCTTTGTGATTTCTTTTATGGCCTGATACATGATGATTGTTGTGGTGGTGGTTCTTGGATGAAGGGCTGCTAGCAGTGGAAATGTTGGTGTTACTGTTGGATGGGGACATGGAGCGCAGGTGAGCATCTGCCTCAGCTGGGGAAATTAAATAATGGGAATTTTTTTTTGTAAAGTTTACTGCTTAAATAAAAAACTAGCTTTTCCATATAAAAAAACATTGGACCACAGTTAAGCAAATAGTACCCAAGCCTGAAGTTTCCAGATTTTTTAAGCACTTGTTTCTACCTAGATCTGAACCTGAATCAGGATAGGATAGGGAAATTAAATGGGGCTAGGTAACCACACAATGAGCAGAATTAAAACAAAAGAGATGTACTCTATTTCATCTGTTCTACAGTCAAGTGGAAAAGTTTATTTTACAACACAATATATAAAGAAAATTATCACTGCTTAGTGCTTAGATATTTTAGATGGCTTATTTCACTTATTTTTCACTGAAGAAGCAAGTCTTTATTTTACCTGTATAAATTTCTCGCTCTCTTTCAACCCTTGCTTTTGAATATGTTTTTGTCTTTACACCAGGAATTTTCCTCAGTGCCTAAAAGATGGGAAAACCACAATTCAGTCAAATTCATATCTAATAGTCCATAAATCAGAAGACTATTTTAAAATTGAAATAAAGCATAATTGTCAGACTCTCACTTGATCTATTTGAAACCATTTCGTTTACAGTGCTATTAAATATCTAAAGACTTCTAGCCAAGCCTACTCACTCCTGGGTTCTCTTGTGCTGTGATGGGAACCCACTTCAAAACAGTCACAGATGTGTCTCCTATAGTAACCCATTTCTTTTCCCTGCAGAAAAATAGAGATACATAGTATTATAAAGAATATAAGCATTACTTTAATTTTAAACAGTTCTGGTTATCAGTAGGGTTAGTTTACAGTTTAGGAAAACAGAGAAATGGATGTGCACCAATAATCATACCCCTTAACTCTCACATGCAGCAACTAAACCTCAACCCAAATCATATATAATTAATATATCAGTATATTTAAATAACATCGAAATTATAGATCTAAATAGAAATTTTTAAGCATTTAAAACAAACATGGGGGGGGGGGGGGAATAACTTTGGCCAGATAGGATTAATTGCCTAATAGTACAATTACTAGACAAACAAATCTTACTTCTGGCCAATAAACAACATTCCTGAATTAGTAATAGTATTATTATTAAAAGTTCTTAAAATGCTTTTGATGAAGGGGCATATCTAAGTCTACTTAATTAGAATAATTATTTTAGTAGGGACTATTATATATATATATGCATTCCAAATATAGGCCTAATGCAATTTAGATATAATTATATACATTTAATACATAGGCATATGTAATAAAATTAAATCATGTGTTTGACTTTTGGGAAGTAGATCTAGCTAGACTAGGTCTTGTTGTAATATGATTGGGATTAGGTATACTATAGGCCTAAACATAAAATTAAGCTTATAGTAGTAGGCCTACTCTAGAGAGTAGGCTAAACATACTAATTAATTAATTAATTAATGCATTGGTCATAGGCCTAATGATAATACTCTAAACTCTAGCCTAAACATTGTTAATAACTTTGTTACACTTTACTTGTAACTAGAGATATATTCTATGTCCCTCTATGTAGGTCTAAACACCTCTATGGTATTAGATTAGTAACAAGTAATAACCAATAACCTAAAAAAGTTAATAAGTCCTAATAGTGGCTAATACTAATAGTAGTAATAGTCTACAGTCTAAAATACTAAAAACTGTAAAAACTAATAGATCTATGACATTCTATGATCATTATGATGAGTACTAGAATCTAGATCTAATACTAAATTAATACTGTAATTGTAATGGTAATAATAAAATAGGCTTAGGCTTATAATAATGCCTAATATTAGGCCTACTAAAAAACTTATCAGATTAGAATCATCTATTTTTTTATGACAATCTCAATAATAGGATCCACAGGCCTATGACTATTAATTTTAAATATTTTATTTTTTATCAGACAATACTTTTGTACTCAAGTCTTGAGTATTGTCTGATAAAAAATAAAATATTTAAAATTAATAGAATCTAGTCATAGGCCTATGGATGCTATTATTATTGAGATTGTCATTAAAAAATAGAGATGATTCTGATAAATTTTGTTAAACCTTAAACTACTGTCTACACCGCGAGCCAATATATCAATGTATTGAAAACAAAATGTAAACAGACGCACGTGATAAACCCGCTGCATCCACCTGTCCGCGCTGTAAACACGGACAAATGAATGGAATCAATGGAAATTAGCTTGAGTAAACCCCAATGGCGCAAAGAAATATGACAACAGGCAGAAAGAACAGACAAAGGAAACTATGAAATGACCTTACCATTTCCGTACTCGATCGATCGCATTTATCACTCTTTTGATGTCCTCTTTGGCCCGGCTGCGAGTTTCGGCTCTTCCTGACCGCGACAGCATGGCGAAAAGTTTCTTTTGTAATCGTAATCAACGTACAGTGGTGCCTTGAAAAAAAAAGCCTAACCCCAGACGCCGACAGATCTAACAGCGGATATAAATAGATTTTTTGCTGGATTATGGCACAGATGCCCGGATGAGTCATGTGGACATTGCGCTTCGCTACGACTAAGGTCACGTGGCTGTAAGGCAGTGAATTTATGAAAATACTTTGCAGTGTTCAGCCGCAGTTTTGTCCCTTCACACAAATATTCGCCAAGCCCAGCGATGTGTCTCCTCAACAGTACCGTGATCACAAGCCATAAATCTCTCCAGGGTTCAACACACGCCGCGAGGCGAGAAGAAGAGAGAGGTTAGCACGCGAGGCGAAACGAAAGGGTGTATGCGCTGTGGAAGAAAAGTTTAGGCCTATTGATTTTTTACTTGGTTATTGTGCCCGTTGTCCCAGCTACTACATTGGTTAAAATATTTTACCCCACCATACAACGTAGAGAGTGTGATATCCTCTTGCGTATCAAGAACCGAGTTCGAATACCAACATCGACTAAGTGCACCAACTCAGTGCAATGTTCACTGTGTAACCTGCATACTTCTAATCCATAGGCTACACATTAGTTTTCAAAATGGCCTGGTGCTAGGCGAAGAATAATTCACTTACACACACCTTTTTACTATTAAGATCTAATGAAAAAACTAATTAGAAAAAACAATGTATGTTGTTAAGCCTTGTCAATGCTAGTTAAGTGGCACGGAAAACAAACTTAACATAAATCGTGAAGGCCTACATAGGCTAATGAAAAATATCTAGACATCTTGATGTGTAGGTGGTGTGTCAGAGTTCGCCCACTTTGTTATGACTTTGTTGTTGTATTTTTATTTTACTTTTTCATAAATATAATAATTTACGAATCAAAATTATACAGTCTATCACTGTAACATCCATGTTTCACTAAATTAAACAGCAAAACTTATAAATGTAACCATGACTTAAAAAAGGGAGGGACATCATATTAGGTCGTGTTCTAGATAACAGCTGTGTATTTTGTAGTCCCAATGCCCTACATTAAATGTACATGTAATGTCGGTGTGTAATAGGGTACAATTTGTTTGAATATGTCTTCAAAATATTATTTTAGTTCTTTTACGACTTTATTTACAACTTAATTTTGTTATTTCACGCTGTTTATGAGTTAAAAGCACTCGCACACACCAAAGTGATACGGTGGAGGGGGGAGAACTGCGTGCTGAACACACGTATGATGTTCTCTTTTGTTTGTCGCACAAAGTGGGTTATCGTTCTTTGCTACGTTTTTATTTTTTGTCAATCTCATTCATATTCGACATTCATTTCGTTCAGCGTAGCCGCTCCTAATGCTAATTATAATTTGTGAATTTTTCTTCAATAAATTTAACCGTTCGTCTCTTTTCTAAAATCGTATTTTGTTGTTCTTCCATTCCTCAAAAAGGAATGTAGGCCTAGATCAAGTATGCGACGTCAACACACAACTGGCCATTTTAAGGCGAAGTTAAGCAGCGTATCTTGCTGCATTTCTGTACCAGGAAAAAACAAACATTATGCAGTAATCTTAATAGACAGCGCTCTTTAGGACCATATTTTGAGTAACCACCCTCTTCCAAAACAGTAACGATCGAAAGTCAGGGTTGGTTTAGTTTAACATGGCTTATAAAGTAACATATTTGGTGCTAGGTAGGCCTATAATGCTGGATAGCCTTGTTATCGCCGATGACTTAAGGGTCATCCATAAAAGACGTCACGCTTTTGTTTATAGATTCCCCCCCCCCCCAATCGCAAACGTCACAAAAAGCCAGACCCCCAACATCCTTAAAATGACTACATGCTAAGTCTACACACCCTATATTCAGTCTTTGTTTTTAAGAACATTCATTTCTTTCTAAAAATATGTTCTAAGCTCGGCCAACATTGAGTAGGCTCTATTGATCAATTTCTATTACAATTAAAAAAAAAAACTGCCTTTTAAATAACGGCTAAGATTTAGTTTCAAACACTACTGTTTTTTTATGCAAAAGTGAGTCGTCAAACTGTCTGACCCCCCCCCCCTTCACGAATTATGAAGCCCCCAGGCCCACCTTCGGGGGTGACGTCGTTTATGGACGACCCCTTTACAGTCTCCCCCACTAATACTGATCTAAAGCAGTTGTTTCAAAAAATCTCCTCATCTGTTGATTAAAATCTAGCCTAAATTAAATGCCACAAGGAAAGTCGGCGTAACTGCTCTGACCCAGTGTTTCTTCCAGACTTTTTTTCTCCGGGGGGGGGGGGGGGGGCAATTGAAATTTTCGGGGGGGGGGGGGGCGGTAGACTTTCTTCGGGGGGCGGACACTGTTAAAAGTATATATTTTCTATATAAATTATATACATTTCATTTCGTTCGGGTGGGCGATAAAAAAATTTCGGGGGGGGGGGGGGGGCCGAATGCCTGGAAGAAACTCTGCTCTGACCTAACGGTCGATATAAAGCAGGTAAAGTAGAGTTCGCCTGCTTCTGTGACACGACAAATAATTGGTCAGTTTTATGCCTAGCCACCTTTATTTCCCCCCACTAGAGTGAGTGATCTTTTCAAGTTAGCAGTTGTGCACACAGCTTGACCCAAAATATTAATATTTAATGCTACCCTCTCATGTAGGCCTACTTTTATTTAAGGTAATATTCACATGTTATGCTACCTTCTGAAGTGCCTAAACTTAAACCAATATTTATATCATATGCCTATATTTAAAGTATATTAATACTATGTATTAACTCTTATGCTACCCTCTCATTACTATTATTACTTTTGGTTAATAGCTATAACCTGTGTTTTTTGCATGCTTTTTAAAATAGCTACAATTGGAATATCTATAGTACCTTTAACACTTCCAATATGGCTGGTGCAGCTAATACAAAAAAAAAACTTTCCCTCATCGTTTTGTTTTACTGCCACGTAGATACTACATTCATTTTATAAAATACTTGATACAAGTCTAGCTCCGTGGCATAGTCAGAAATTACATACACTAATCGGGACAGAGGGGTCGGGGTACTCATAATCCATACATATTTAACAGTAGTATTTAACATTTTAACTCCAAAAGTTTAATTATGTAATGTTATCTAGAAAATTAAATGATTTGAGTCTTCTGTTTGTGGTGATGAAATCATTTTTTTTAAAATATTGTCTGAATATAAAAGTAAATGTTCTTTTCCAATTTGCATGTGTTTTGTTCAGTGAGTTGAGGTCAAGAGTATACTGTGTAGAATAACTACTAGTAGTCCAAAGTGATAGACATACAGAGAATACAGACAACAGTTTTATAACAAGACAGATAAAACGTCTAAACATTATCCATGCAGAATAACAATTAGTAATAATTGCAACGCAGTATCAAACATATGCTTAACTGACATATCAGTTAAAGCAACTCCGATTTATTTCACAATTTAAAAAAAAAACTTCACACATCAAGTTTAAATGTTATGTCATAGTTTCATTAGATTATGCAATTTTCAAATTAAATGTAATTAGGATACATGTAACTAGTATTTTATTCGGATAAGATTTGCCCTATATGTACATTTAAAATAAGAAAATAAACATTATAAATTGATGATGTGATACAATTTACTTATGACATAAAGCTTCACATATAGATAATTATATCTCAGGAACAATTTGAATTGTTACTTAAAATGATGAAGAATTTCATATAATCTTGAATAGTGAATTTAAATTTTCAAAAAATTACAAATGTGTAATTTATTTAAATAAAATAAATGAAGAGAAATAAAGTTTAAGTCTGCTGTGGTTAAGTGTGCACTGGCTTCTCATTGGTACATTATTAAGTTTGTTTCTTCCACAGCAGCTATTAATGAAATTTGCATCTGAAGAAATTGGAATCATTTAAGTACAGTTACATCACAAAAGAGTAGTTTTATTGAAAGTTGTTTCCCCATACATAAAAGCTAACAGGGGATAGAAGTAGACAATCAATTCTCACAACACGTGTTAAATAAAATGCAACACAAGATTATAATTAAGCTGAATTGTCCTAATTAGTTCTGAATCTTTTTTTTAAAACCGTTACAATATATTATTAAGAAAAATGTCCTACACTGTTTCACTACTCATAAGCAAAAATATCTCAAACGACTTCGTGAATTCACTAACAAAATGCAATAAACTATTATATAAATATTTTGTTAGTGAAACTATTTCTCTGCCTTCTAAACAAAATGTTTTCATTCTTTCACTGCAGTGGCAAATAAGATTTAAATAAGAACTGCATCTGTTCACTTCATATAATATAAAACATCAGCTTAACATGGCAGTTCACGTATAAAAACGGCTTTCACTTCAGAATAATTTTCTGGAAATATTTTTTTCAATAATTTTCTTGTTAGCTATCTAAATTTATTTATATTGAGTATCTCTATTGGAACAAAACTTTGTAAAGCGCAGTAGACTGAGACTTGATTAACCAGCATATAAACTGTAAGGCTAACTTTTTCTTGAGGAGTGGACAGCAGATTCAGCAAATGGAATTCTGATCTACCATGCACCTAATATTTAAAAGCTTAACTGAATTAATTAAATGATTTTACTTCCCATTTCTTTCTCTCTATTAGCATATCCGATATCAATATCAGAAACATCTATATTTTTAGGTTTATTATCTAAGGGTCTATTGAAATAAATATATTAAAAAGGTGCCTTCTTTATTTGACTATCACTTAAAATACGCTAAAAGGCTGATATAAAAATTTAATTCAATTTGATTTAAAACAGTTTTCATTTTAAATAAAACTTAATTAGCTGATAATGGCACAGTTTAAATTAAATTATGACAACAAAATGTAAAAATAAAATAAGTTAATCGTATTATGATAAAAAAATATTTTTTTTAAACTGTAAAACATAAAAAAAAACAAGTGAGCTAAAAATAAACCAAGAAGATGCTACAAAATATATTGTATGCTATAAAAACAAGTTGCTTAATTAAGTACTCTTTGAGTACTACTGGAATAAAACAAAGGCATTCATTTACGCCAATTATGTATTTGAGTACAACTGACTTCAGCATCACTTATTTACATAACATGAACCGATGCCTTCATTCAGCTAAACTTGTACATACATTTAAAAAAAAACATCAGGGATCACAAGTGTAAAAAAAAGGTAATATATATATATATGGTATAAAAAGATTTTTTTTCTCACCCCAAATGATCCAATAAAATACAGTAAAATGTGGATGAAGGGAGTTAACAATGATGGATGGAGTTATTTCACTAAGAATATTTCAACCAAAGTTCTATAAAACATATTGTCATGTGGTTTCTCCTGCCTGTACACAAAGTGTAATTATACAGTAAATTTATTTTTACATATTTTACACAGTCAATTTTTAGTTTCTATTTAAGTTAATGTGATTAAATTAATCTATGCAAGGCAATAATGCATGAGGAAAAAACATGCAATGGTAAGGACAATAGAAATTCACTCTTTGGATACCGATAAAAAGATTATGTGGTTATTAATAGTTTTTTTGTTAACCATTAATAAGAGACTGAATGTATTTTAAAAACTATAAGCAGCAATAAAATCTTTAAAACCATTTATAATCTAATGTATGGATGATAAATTATATGAAATGAGAGCAATTACATTTTTTAATTTGATTGATAAGGTTTTTAAATATTTCGTTCTGGCAAAGTATTTTGCAGCTCCTTTTGTTTTTAATTTTGATGTAAAAAATGGCTTGTGTTTCTTGGAGTCTCTCTATTGGACCAAATTTTAAATCTTTATTTATTTCATTCTAAAAAATGTAAATTAGTAATTTACAGAAGAAAAATTTACAAAAATATCTTTTTAAAAAAAATCATTGTCTGAAATAAACATCTTCAAACATATTAAGCAATGATAGAACAAGATAACAACAGGCATAAGTTGGCAAGCTATCATACAATCAACAAATCAATGTCAACAATGGACAATCAAACTTGTAGAAAATTCAACACTAAAGTTAATTTTTACTGTCTCAAACATAAAACTTGACTTTACTTACAGAAACAAAACAAAAAGTCCTTAAAAGCCTATAATTACTGTTACCATACCAACCATGTTGAATGGTTCAACATACAGGAGTTACAGGACAGTGAAAGATCTATATACATCACAGAAGGTGCGCTGTTGGACAAGCTGCATTCATTTGTTCAAAATGTTGAAGGCTGAGATCATTTTGTTAAAGAAATATTGGAACAAAGCCACACAGGTATACCGTTACACTAAAGAAATGTACAGTTGTCCATAAACTAAAAAAAAATATACTTTTTAGTCTAAACAGGAACAACTAAGGGACTAAATCCATTATAAAAAAAAATACATTAAAAAATAATAAAATAATTTCATGAAAATAAGTCACATGTAAAATATATTAAATTTTGCTAATTTGTGGCTATTAATGTTTCTTAATATAATGGCATAATTATTCTTTGTATTATGATTTGTGTGCGTGTTACTTAACAATGCAAGAGCTATTATGCACATAGCACACACTGTTTTAATTAATTATTAAGATTTTAATTTTTGAGCATAAGTCAATGACATCACAAAAACAATCTTATGTTAAAATCCTTATCAGACTGTAGCAGTTATAAAAAAGATGAAGCTGAATAAAACATGAAACAAATTAATCAGTATGAATTATGATTTGAATAACAATCTAGGAATATGCATAATATATGCAACATAAAGCTTGCAAAACAATGGTGTAGCTTAATTAAAGGGAGGGAATTAACATGTTAACATACTATGTGAACAAGCTAGAAACTGGTGCAGTGTCTTCTATGGGGTCCAGATCTGAAGGTGATGGGGAAACACCTTCATCAAAGCCAGCAGTAACAGTGAAAGGTGAGATGCCAGAGGATCGCTGATTATCCTCGTTCTCAGCTGTAGATAAAAACTCCATGTCCTCTGTGTCAGCTGGCGAAACCTGTAAATATATGATCACAAAATATGTGAAACAAAAGTTTTCATTTGTGTAAATGTATGATCAAGTTACAACTATACAAAAGTGGGATCATAAAATATGTGAGACAAAAGTTTTCATTTGTGTAAATTTATGATCAAGTTGGAACTATACAAAAGTAGGATCACAAAAAAGTTGAAACAAAACTTAATTAATGCAAGTATATGATCAAGTAAGAAATATACAAAATTGGGATCACAAAATATATATGTGAAACAAAAGTTTTAATTTATGCAATAAAAGTATATGTAAACTTAGTGTTTTCACTTGTCAGATATTAACGCCTGCAGTTTGTCAGATGAAAACAAGGCAAAATAGGGATCACAAAATGGATGAAATAAAAAGCTTTAATTCGTGCAATGATGGTTAAATGAAAACTACATGCATAGACTGTCATTTGGTGGAGCAAGCAAGTATTTTACCATTTTAGAAGAAGAAAAATGTGGATCAATGACAAATAAATGTACTATTAAATCTAGCAATTAAAAAATAAATCATTATACATACTATAGTTTCCTCTTTAATATTAGTATCAGAAAAGGCTGAGAATGGAAGAATTTTAGGCCTTGGTTCACCCATTTCCTGGTTAAATAAAAATATTGTCAGTTGGATTTAATGTCTTTTTATTTTGTTACAATAGGGCTGGTAAGTAGGTCACAACTTCTTGTTCTCGTACTTGCCAGCTAGTAGATTTCGAGACCGTAGACTTACAAGCCCTATTGCAATTGATGCATGTTAAGAAACCACACACACACACACACACCAGAGCAAGTAATGTCTTTATAGCATAAAAAAATAAATAAAATGGTTTAACAACATCACAAGTGGGAGGAATGTGTTAAAAAAACAATGATTAGGAGCATTTATACATCATAAAAACTAAAATTTTAAGAAAAAATAAATGCTTTAAAAAAAAAAAAATTTTTTAACATACACTGACTGGAGAGTGTGAGAGACTCCTTTTGTTTGAATCTGATCGTAGAGCATTCATCTGCTCCTTCATCTTCACCAGCATCCATTCTGGTGCAGTGAAACCAACACACTCATGCATCAACAGCCCAGGGCTGTCTCTAACAAAACAATTTCCAATTTTTTATTTTAGTTTAGATTAGCAAAAACAATATTAATTAAATAAATTTATTTAAATCATTTGCAAAAATCTTAACCACAGCCTTCTCAAACACAAAAACATATTGAAGCTGTTAATTTCAATTAAAATAATAAACTAAACAAATCTATTTAAATCATTTACTATATAAAAACTTTTATTCCATCAAGCAAATAACTTTTAAAAATAAATAGCAAAACATTTTTATTCAAAAACAAATCCACTCCTTTAACCATCTGTATCAAAATAAATTTACCATAAGTTTCAAACAAAAAATACAGACAACCTATTAAAAAAAATCATATTTATAAATCTAATTGGCCAATTGACAAATTACAAATTAAAACAAAACTTTTTTGAAAGGTCTGATTTTAAAAATAACTAAATCTCTTTAAAAATTCAATAAACCATCAAAATTTGCAGGTTAAACCAGCAAAATTTTCAGTTTGTTTCAAAAGTAAGAACCTAACTTACTTGTACTCATCTGATCTGCTCAAGTCTTCAATGTCTTCCAGCAGTAACATGTAGGCTTTACCTCCTGTGGCTGGCATCAAATTGTGTTCAAACAGCCAGAGCTTATCCTCTTGGTCACCAATATACTGCACAAGTAATAACATGAAAGTTTAGTGTGTTTTTTTTACAGGTCATCAAGTATTGCACACGTAATAACATAAACTTTAGTGTGTTTCTTTTACAGGTCACCAAATATTGCACAAGTAATAATAAAAAATAAAGTTCAGTGTGTTTTCTTTTATATGTGACCAATATATCCCACAAGTAATAACATAAAGTTTAGTGTGTTTTTTTACAGGTCATCAAATATAGCACAAGTAATAACATGAAAGTTTAGTGTATTCTTTTACAGGTCATCAAATATTGCACAAGTAATAACATAAAGTTTAGTGTGTTTTCTTTTACATGTGACCAATATACAGCACAAGTAATAACATAAAGTTTAGTGGGGGTTTTTACAGGTCATCAAATATTGCACAAGTAATAACATAAAGTGTGTTTTCTTTTACAGGTCATCAAATATTGCACAAGCAATAACATAAAGTTAAGTGTTTTCTTTTACAGGTCATCAAATATTGCAAAAGCAATAACAAAGTTTTGTGTTTTCTTTTATGTGACCTATATACTGACATACAATAACATAGACTTTAGAGTGTTCCTTTTATGGGTCATGAAATATTGCCCAAGTAGTAAAGTACATTTTAATACGCATGAACATTTTATTATACCTAAACATGTACTAATTATGGAAAATAAATAGTTAAATGAAGATTTATTTCTAAATTTATAATTGGTAGCAACAAAACTATTTAATAAAGTAAAACCACTATTTTGTGCAGAAATTCTGTGAACTAAATATGGATTATAAATATTTTCACAATGTTTTATTCAGACTGTGCTTTTTTTGTATCAACAGTTATTTAATAAATTAAAACACAAAGTTCTGGGTAGTAATTGTACTTATTATAAGCTGCCTCATTGCTTTGTATTGCAATGAAAATCATTTTAAATCATTTTAAATAAAATATAAGAACAAGTAATCAATGGAGCATAAAATTATTGTACACAGATAAGGAAACAGCATAAATACCTTAAATATGTCTGGATGTCGAATATACAATCTTCCTCTTGTGTTACCTAACCCAAGTGCCCTAATTGAAAACAAATTAATTAATTAAGTCTATAGTAAATCCATAAAGTAGATGAAGTAGAGTTTGTGTTTCTTGACCACAGCAAATGAAGGTATAGTGAGGTCAGCACTATGCCATCTTTACTTTCCCTAATGCGAGTCAGGTACACATCAGAGCTGAGTGGACTCAGGGATGACCTAGAGTCACAATTCCGGACCAAGATCCGAACTTGAGGCCTTAGGGCTAGCAATCGAATGGTCCACCACTTCGTCCCATAATTAGGGTATTAGTGTTTATTAGTGATAGTTTGTATTATAAAATCGAGATTTTCATTTTTAAAATAAAGCATGGTGCACAGCTAAAAACATTCTTATTATGATCTTTAGCCTTTGTTCAGGATAATACATTCTGTCATGATTAGCCAGTATAGAGTAATAAAATAACTATGAATGTTGAAACGAACACACAACAATAGTGAATGTTAATGATAAGGTAGGTGAAGTATACTAACTTGTTAGCTCTAGCCCCCATCACAAAAAGTGTGTCTGGTTTCATTCTTTCTGGATCCCACTGAAACATTAGTATACTAATATTGTATTTGAATATATTAAAAAAACAAGAACAATAGACTTATAAATCGAAATACATTTTTTAAAAACATAACAATAATGCATTATAAATATAATATAACTAAAATATTTCATGATTTACAATAAATATAATTAAAAATTGCAATAATGTATTACAATGTAATCAAATTAAATAAGGATTTGAAAAATATTGGTTATAAAAACAGCGATATTGGATTAATTTTATTGAAAAACAATTATGTGTAGACTTATGGATTGAAATAAAAACAGCAAAAATGTATTCAAAATATTAAAATTAATGTATGACCTGAAGAATTTAAATAACTCTGATAAACATACCTTGGGCCCCTCTCGTTTAACAGTTTCCCCTGTTTTATATGGTTTTGAAGGTGTCACTCTCCTGGTAAAATGACAAAAAATATTCAACTTAAATAGTGCAATATAAGTGAAAATATTACCTCTAGTAGCAATCTATTTATTTTAATTAAAAAAAAACCAGCTGTTAACATACCCAGATCCACCATGATATATTGGCTTGCCTTTCTTCTGCAAAAAATAAGACACAAAAATAGAAACAAAATTTAGTTTTTACTATAAAACATGTAGTAAAAATGTATTTAAGTTTATTAATATATACCAATAAAGATAGAGCTTCTTTAACAAAATACTACCTGTGTTAGTAGTTTAATAATATTATAAATATTTAAGGATCATATAAATAAAATCCCTTCTTGTATAATAATAATTTTCTCATTTACATAGTATTTAGTTTAAAGTAATATTTTAACACACTTTCTCTTACTATGTTGTAATTAATCAGAGCACTATTTTATTATGCTCATCTTAAAGATAAAAAAGTGTAAGCTATTTATTATCTATGTCTATTAATTTAGCTAATATAAGCACCTTACTTTTGCAATTTTTCTTTTAAAGCCACCTGGATCACTTCCCTTTTCTGAGTCACTGTCTGATATGCGACTTCGTTTGATAAAATTATGCTGGAAGAAAGCAAAGTTTGTAGAACTAAAAATATTACAACAGTTAAATAACTAAAATATTATAGATACAGATATTTTAATAACAAATAGGTTGTTTAAGAAAGAAAATAAAAATGTAACCTACCATCTTTCGACCACCAAGACTACCAGATTCAGAAACATTATCAGGTATATCAGAAGGTGTCACACTACGCCGCTCTGTATCACTTATAAATTCAGATTTTGCCTATTAAGGAACAAAGTTATATTTGTCAACAAAAACAAAATAGAGGTAAACTTTTTTTTTCAAATAACATTGTAAACTTGAAAAAAAAAGTAAAACTAAGGGAGGTAATTTATAAATAATGAAATTTTAATTTTAAAAGTTGGTCTAACTTTAAAATTAATTAATTTTCTTACCTCTTCTAGTATCTGCCTACACACATAATTGATATGCTCATCTCCAAGGAAGGGCTCATTATTGTTTTGTTTTATATTGTCTAAAGCCGGTTGAAAGTACTTCTGTCAAATATTAAGATTGTATTTACATGCACTATTAGATACAAGAAATGATTTTTTTAAAAATAATCCTAAATATAGTATTATCAAAGTTGCAAATAAAAAGAATAAATTATATTAAGAAAAAAATATGATAACTAAAACAAGGAGAAAAAATAACTTTTCGAAAGAAAAAGACTTTACATCAGCATATTTTTTAATGATTTCAGTCAACTCCTTGTTAATGCTGTGCTGCAAGTTTTGTCTGAGTATGTCGAGAGATTTTGTTGTGCTTGTTGTCACTCCAGACCTGAGAAGAAAAAATTTCATACCAAGATATTGTACTGATTGATAAACATCAGGACAAAGTAAAATAATTAGAAATTACTAACACAACGTATAGATGGATAAACTTAGGGCCAAAAAATGAGTACCTGAGTAAAAAAGCTGGAATACTAAAAAGGAAGTTTGGATATACTAGGTATGTCACCAGTCTTAAATACATGTATGTACAAAGCAGCTTTAGTAAGAGGAAATTATTTATAACTTAACAAGCATCTAAAAATAACTATTTTAGTAGTAAGGGTACACAGAAAATAAAATATTTTATTTTATTTTATACATACCTCACAACTAAATTAGTTTAACAAAAAAAAGGTAATACATAGCTATTTAGAGAATTCTTAAGGGTAGACAGTCTATAGAACAGATGGTGTAAATTTAACCAGAAAATTGATACTGGAGGGGGGGGGGGGTAAATTTTTTCTTAACATGCGACCATTGTCATTTTTGTGGTCCCTGCCTACACCACTGAGTAAAGTAGATGAGAAAAATTGTTTTACCTAGCTCTCTGTACAGCCATAACATGGGACCTATAGGCTGCTCTGTAGCTGGAGTTCATCACAGGAAAACATGACAGGTTGGAAATTCTTTGGTTAAATGGTTGCAGCTAGCAAGAAACAGATTGTTACTGGTTATTCAAGTAACTCAAACATATATGACAATAAAAAAAGAAAACATTTTCACTGATTTAATCAAAGTTAAGCTCATTTATTTATGACGTCCACACGTGGGGGAAGGGGTGGTTAAAAAAAGTTAAGTGGACAGTGAATGTGAGGGGGTGTGTCTAAAAATATTTTTTAGGATGTAATAAATGGTTGACCCCAATTTAGAAGTATTTTAATAATATTTTTGGAATTGTCTATCTTGCAGAAACCATTAAGTCCAGCATAGTTGTAAATATAAAGGAACAAGATTACTTTTGTCTTAAAATTTTAACACAAACACCTAGCTTCCACTGAATAAACTTACATGTCTAGTGAGTTCAAATTTCAATCTTGACTAAATAATAGTTACTGTTATAAATAACAAAAATAACTTTTTTAAGTCAAAATAGTTCACAAATGTATACAGTATTAAACTATTTCAGTCGCATATAATAAAGATAAAGTTATGGAGAGTTTCATGATAGAACACAGTAGGGATTTTTCAAATCCTGATTTTTTAACATAACTGGATTAAATTGTTTGGACTGTTAACTACTTCTGTAATGAGAAACATACATTTTGAAATTATTTAATTTTCATGTTTAATGACTAAATAATTATTTTATACAACATAGTCTTACATTTCTTAATTAAGGCAAGAAAGATTAAATATTAAAATATACTAATTATAAGCATTAAATCAATTATTATATAAATGTTTAAACAATTTCAATGACAAAAATGTGTCTATTTTTAGCTGTTTTCCATATTTTTCTCCTTTAATTTATTTCCCCATCATATATGTTGCTCAATAATAAACTTAGAAATGGACAAAAAGAATTTTAAATACTAGAAAAAAGTGTGCCCCTCCCCTTAACATTCTCACATGGTCAAAAGAAACAGGAAATGCATTATAAAAAACAAAATACATAAACATGTGAAAAAACCTACCTTTGATTTTCTCTCCTCTTCATTTATATGGTTGATGCTCTGAAAGTTTGTATTAGCTTCCAGTGAATCTGAACACAACTTGGACCCATCTGTTGGGTGCGGTGGCCCTGCCTTTGGTTTGATACTAGAGATATCCATTTGGGACTTGCCAGCCACAGAAGGCATTGGTTCTCTAAAGTTGCCCAACAGCCCCTGTGTATTGCTTGGTATATTCTCTGTGTTGCTGCCACTATGTTTATGGTCTGTCGCCAGCTTATAGGAAAGTATACCCTGCGCGTTGTGGTCTGCGATTACTTTTATTCCCGAAGTTGGGAATGTGAAAGGGTTTTGAATTGTATGCTTGGCTGCCTGGCCTGTTTTGCTGGGAACAGGCTGTTGGTGGTGATCCCCTTGATGAAACTGCTGGGCCAGCTTTACCGGATACGGTGGAGGCGGGGTGTAGTCAGGAGGGGGCGGAAGAGCTGTTCTTGCGGATGAAAGAGATGGCGACGACGTGGGATGCATAATCGGTTTAGGGATCTGTGCAAGGGAGGAGGTGGGCGATGAATGAAACGAAAAAGATGAAGTGGATTTAACTGGCAAAAATGCTGGCGAGTCTTTAGATTTAGCCGAGTTTGCTGAAGTGGTAGGAGAAGCTGATGTGTTGAACAACTGCTGGCTTAATGCTGTGTGGTGGGTGCGTCTTACATCTGCTCCAGCGCTACTAACTGTCACCTCTGCCTTGGGAGCGGAGGCATCGCTTGTTATAGAAGCAAGCTGGCCTATATCCATGTCTACATCAATTGCTGTTTGCTTAGAATCTCCAAGTCTATACTTGGATATATTCTGGTGAGTTGTTGGTGCCGTGATACTAGAATGGTGGTTCTGGACAAATTTTAAACACCCTCCACCCATAGTCGTTTGGTTAATAATATCCTGAGCCATTTTGTTAACGTTACCTTGGTTTGATGTTGTGTGCGGAGCAGCATTGGGTCTCTGCTGAGCATGTGGGGAAGTCAAGTGCTTGACTAGTGTCTGGGCATGAGCTTCAGCTGCTTCTGAAGTCTCTGTCTGGGCTGTCCTTTCATTCAATGAACCGCAGATACTGGCCTGCAGAAGCCTCTCTAGCGTCTGCTGTTTCTCCAGCTCTGTTAACATATTCCCCATTCCCTGACTTAACCCAGAGGAAAGAGAATCTGCTAGCTGTGGGTGCTGTTGGTGGAGCAGCCAAGCGTGGTCAGAAGATGTTGTTGACTCTTGATTGCTCTGGCCAAAGCTGGTGTTGGCATGCTGTGATCCAAGCTTCTGGCTAGAAGTTTGTTGCTGATAACGTTTGAGTTCAGTGGAAGAAGATTTTGGGGAAGTACTAAATTGAGCAGGTTTCCTGGAGAGCGAGGGCGCAGGTGATGTTGAGGCTGACGATGTGACCGCAGCAGAGAGGGATGTAAGTAGGTTGCCGGCCGTCTGCTGATTGAATGGTGTAGCAGAAGATGGTGTTACCTTGACAACTGATGGTACCACAGCTGGTGCAAGCTTTGCTGCCAATAATGGCATAGACACATCCATTGAAGTCTGAGGGCAAAAATATTCCTTAATAAACAAAGCTAAGTAAAATGGTTAAAAATAAAGTATAGTATTTTATATGATTAAACTACAATAAAGGAGACAAGATATGTGCATATAGCATCACTGCAAAAAAATATTAAAAAACTGAAACAGCTTTAACTAACTGTTTCAATATGCATATACCTTCTATAATTACCAGTAATGTTTTAAAACAAAAAAAAAAAACACATTTGCTTTTATAAAGTAAATAACCATTAAATATAGTCAACCCTACCTTTTGCTCAACATCCTTTGTAGATGGTTTGTGAATGGGCAGCTGAGCTTGCTTGGGTGCAAGTTGAGCATCTATACTACGAGAGCTCTGGATCTGGGTCCTCAGCTGCTGCTGCATACCTGGACGCAGGGCTGCCAACTGGGCGCTGGACTTCTGACCATTAGCCTCCATTTTAATCTGCTGGGCAACTTCCATGGCACTGCGGGGGGAGGGCCTAGGCGACGAGGACAGGGAGCTGGTTCCAGATGCAGATCCCATGTTGGTCGTTCCTGGGTTTGTCAGCTTTGGAACATGATTTACATTCACAGTCTGTATAGTCCCATCCGACGAGGCCAACAGGTTTTCTACTTTAGATAAAGTATTACTTATAGGCGAGCAGCTAAGTTTGGCTTCACCCGGGTCTAGACTTTGCTGGCCCAAGTAGCCCCCTGCCCCGGCCATAGAGGTCAGTATTTTACTAAACTTGTGTGAAGAGCCAGATACACTGTTTGAACTCTGGTTAAAGTTACTCACATTGGCAGGGGATCTTCGACTGGGGTTAAAAGTTGAGATAGACCCACCAGTGGAGGTTGTTATGGAAACCAGGCCCCCTTCTGTTTTTGAAGAGCTTAATATCCCCATGGGGTCTGGCATGTTACCTTGTAGAGCTGAGCGCAGCAGGTTTGGGGTTGTTGATGCTGTCGGGGCTGTCTCCGCCATGACCTTCACCATCTGGGCAGTTATCCGCGAGGGTGAGAGGTCACGGCTCAGAGAGGAGCTCTTGGTGGTAGCAGGGTGATTGTGTTCCTTCCCCAAAGGGGAGACACCTCTGATGCTTGAGGGGGACATGGCAGGGGAGACAACAATTGAAGGAGATCCAACATGACCCAAGGGACTGTTATTGGATGACTTCACAAACTGATTCATTACATTGGAAGATTGTGATGCATGTTCTTGTTTACTTTTCTTCTTTTGACTTTGATGAAGACCTTTTGTAGAATCCTTAGGGTCATTCTGTTTAAGGATAAAAGCAACAGTTTTTGAAGAACTGTTACCTGAAACTGTATGACTAGATCCTATACTTCCTGCATTCAATAAATTATGATCTTTTGGAGGTCGCCCTTTTTTCTTAACCGTTTTACCATCTTCTTGACGCAAAACTCTGTATACGAAAAAAAAATATTTTTTGGAAAAAGTTTTTAAAAATATATACTTTTCTACAAAGGTGAAGAATTACATTTAACAAAGGAATTAAAAGTACTTTAGGAATAGAAAGAAAATTAAAACAGAATTCCACACCAACAAAAAATTACTAGACAAAATTGCATAAATTTAAATTATACTGATTTCTGTGTTTTAAAAAGTTTAGTTTTGTACTAAAATAAAAAAAAAATTCTAACCCAAAGGCTCCGAGCACAGCTGAGTCTGACGTATGGAGCTGAGAGGAATTGCGGCTCATTGATGCTGGAGGGAGGGAGGATCAGGAATCTTAAAATGTTTAGCTAACTCTGAAGTCCTTGTTGAACGTCAGGTTTTGGTTTAGGTTCTTCTGGGAGTCACTGACCCATCCAACTTAATTTGAGATGGGTAAAGAAAGAAAACCAACGATATAAATTTCAAGGGAAATAATCCAAACAAAATTGTAACATATCATTTCTCAATTTTGTAACAAATAAATTCAATCTATACATTTTAAAAGTTCTATTAAAGGTAATTGATTTAATCAAATACTTCTGTAGCTTTAAGCTAGATGTAATATCCATTTCACAATTTTATCAAAACCCTAATATATGGTTGAAGTCAATGTTTTCTATTGGACAATGATTTTCATTAAACAGATGGTTTCTATTGGACAATGATTTTCATTTAATCAGAAAGAGTTACATGTTTATACTTTTTAATTTTGCTTTAATTTATCAATTTTTTAAATGATTTTTAAAACAGTAGCTTTACATACGCTGTAATATCTTCTTTTTATTAACATTATTTTTCATACCATAGATCATTCAAATTTTGCTAATAGGCATATAGTAGAAAAAAAGAAAGTCATTCCTTCTATTAAAACCAAAACACTTCAATTTTAAATCCCAAACTAAGCTGAAATACGTAACTGTTCTTAAACAAATACTATGCATGCAAAGTTCTGGAAAAAAAAAACACCTCTATTATACAGTTTTAAGATGTTATGAATGTTTTATTTTATTTAAGCTGAGCATTTACTTTAGATTTGTATTATTCAAGAGTAATTTTCTGTTTCCTACCATGGATATATCATTTTTTGGTGATATCCCTACTTCGCTGTCCTAACTTTTTTGCTGAAGCTAAGGTGAGGAACATAGTGAAGGAATTTTAAAATTAGATATTGTAACTTAAAATATCTTTTTTTTTATCTCAGCGCATGTGAGGTTTAGTTCACCAGTTTCCATTACCATTACACATGAATGGATAATGTAGTCAGTTCTATGTCTGGCCAACTTTACTAGTTAACTTTTTCCCTAACATTAGTATGAGTCATGCATCCAAAAGAGCTTTGGAGACTGATAATTTTAAGTCTGGGATCTGATCCTGCTGAGAATCTTAGGTTATCAGTAATGTGCTCTACCACCAAACTGCACTATTTCCTAATTTATCAAACATAACTTATTATTGATATTAACAATGAATGAGATCTCACATTAATTAAAATTACTCCAAGGTTTAGTGATCCTTATTAAGAAGAAAGTAGGGCCTTAGCAGTTAGGCCTACCGATTTTAGAATCTTGATCCTAGAAGATTTTTAAAAATATAGATCTAGATATCTAGATCTACCTCAGCTGAGATAACTGATAAAAAAAAATTGTCAAAAAATCTGGATTCTAGATGGAGTAGATTACAGATTAAGTTAAGTGACTGCAGTGCATTTTTTAAATTAATTAGTAATAATTAGGACCCTACTTATGTAAGTTGTTAGACAATATGTTCATTCAACAGCCAAAAAATAAATAGATCTAGTATGTTTGCAATCCTATCATATCCTCATAGATCTCTAGTAGTATCCTGTCTGATTCAATCAGTGCAAACTGCAGTATGCAGTGTTGATTTGATGATTTGACTCAAGCGAGTGACACTGCAGAGAATGTTCATCTACAATCCAGAAATTAAGTATATGCTCTGTAGCTAGTCTGTGCACCTAATTAAAGATTGATGAGATATGCGCATTGACAAGCTAGATCTAAGCCCCTTGATTTCTTACAATGAAGAATTTGTGCTAGACGCGTATGTCTTTCGCTGTTTAGGTCGTCTCTCCAAATCATCAGCCATTTTGTGTAAACACATAAGGATGGAAACATGAGAAAAATTGGGCACTGTTTTTGATGACGTCATTTCCGAATTTTTAGTTTATCAGTTCTAGGTTTAGGGCTTTTACAATTTCCAAGAAAAAAAGCCAGAGTTAAAAATTATTCCTGTCCTATAGATCTAAATGACAATAAATCTGAAATGTAAAAAACAAAATAGATTAACACATAAGTTTAGCCAAGTTATTTAGATCTAGAGTCTAGATCTATACTTAGCAAGTCTATCCTTTCAAATTAAAATACAAGCACAAGGGAAAATCCTTTATAGTAACTTTGAAGTGATTGTGGTTTTAATAAAACTTTAGAAATATTTCTCCTTTTGATAAAACACTGACAAAATTAATAATAAATATTTTAAAATAAAGTTTTGTCTATTATAATAAATGTCATTACGACACAGAGCTAGATAGACTAGATCTAGATCTAGATCTAGATTCTAGTCACTATTTATAAAAGCAGCATTTCCATGCAAAATCTGGCTATGCATTGACAGCAATATTTTGGTTGTGTAATCTTTCCTTGGCCTATTTCAATCAGATTTAGATTTTTAATACGTAACTTCACCATTGATATCAAAATGACTGACGATTTCGCCGAGAAGTGAGTAAATATGTGAGATTATGGGGAAAATATGACTACATAGTTATTTTTTTTCCATTAGTTAGGCCCTAAGCACCACAACTCTCAGTGGTGACTACACCCGGTACTCGGTACACCGGACCGGTCAATGGACCAAGTCCAAGATTATTGACTTCAAGCCTCAAGTCAAGATTTGAAGATAGATCTAGATCTACCTTAGTTTAGCGTCGGAAATTATCGGGTAATGTTTGTTGAGTTTCGGTAACTAGAGTTACGGTAAACAATGGTTTATTTGACCATTGAAATATAAATAAATTGAAAGTCGATTGTAGTAAATTAATGTTTTAATTTTTTAAGTTTAATCGACAAAAGGAAACAAGAATAAATATAATAGTAGATTTAAATTAGTAGATCTAAAAATAAATATATTAATATAAATAGCCTAGGGCCTATAAATAATGAAATCAAATGTAGGCCTAATATAGTAATATTTTAATGTTTTTTGCTTGCAGCGGATTTGCGACCATTAATTAATTAGATCTAGATCTAGCTAGATATCTAGCTGCTAGGCCAAGTAAAAAAATCTAGATTACGAAAATAGTAAAAATGATTACAAAATGTTAAAATGATTACAAAAATAAATCTATCCAAATTTTAAACATTCTGTGTAAAAATAAAAGATGACGCCAAATAAAGTATGGTTTACAGTACTTCCGGTGAATTCCGGAAGTGTGTGACAGACTTTGGCATTGTTTTACTGTTTTTTACTGCTATACGATTCCGGAATAATAACCGACGCTAAACTAAGGTTTTACCTAGATCTATTCTAGATCTAGACTCTAGAGTCATTGTATGTTGTGATTGTGAATGCTTACTTTTTCCTTTTCTAACACATTGAGTGTGGTCTAGTCAACAGTGTGGCAGCTGTAGTTCATAGTCCTGAAGCTCCGAGTTCGAACCCGGGGCTAGAACAACCTGTATTAGTGTCTATTTTTACAAATTTTTTTTTATACTAAAAACATGACGTGTGATTTTTTAATTGTAAATAAAATTTCCAAACATCGTCGCTTGCATGATTGCTTGGTTTACTATCCCGCGGGTGAAAATCCCACCACTGTCGGAGGGGTTACTGTGAGTTCAGCAGGCCTATAGCACATGTCATCGAATGAACACAAGTTCACGAGATCGTTGGTGCCTATACTTCTTCCCCCCCCCCCTCCCACTTTCAAGCAAATTGAAAAACAGTCTGGTCATTTTTAAAAGTTCTAAAAGGCTTACTAATAAAGATTTAGATCTACTATGACGCATGCTAGATAGCTGTAAAAACAACTTACTAAAGAGCAGTTTGATTTAGTTAGATCTAGGACAATCATCTACTACTAACACTCTACTGCCTTTTTGCAAGTACTAGAATCTAGATTCTTAGGTGTTGAAATAAAACACTTAAACTAGATCTAGATTTAGATATATGCCAACATTAAATTGCTAAGACGAAAAATATTGGGCAGTCCTGATATCTATTGTTTTTAGATAGCATGTAACCTAAGGTAAAGATTTAGCGTAACGTGTCGCTAGCCTCGCAAATGCGGCCTAATTTATTATTAATATTAATAATAAGAGCCTAAGGACTAGACCCTAATCATTGATTCATTACTTATTTCACTATTTGCTATTGAACAATGGGGACGGTGTGGTCGAATAGTAGCCTTTTGCTGCTAGCCTGAAGGTCTCAAGTTCGGATCTTGGTTTGGACTTGTGACTGTAGGACTTTCCTGAGTCCACTGAGCTCTGATGGGTGCCTGACTTACATTGGGGAAAGTAAAGATGGCTAGCCATAGTTCTGACCACACTATCTCTTTATGCACTGAGATCAAGGAATATATTAACTTCATCTGGCCAAGGATCGCTAGGTCAAAAAGTAAAGAGGAATTTTATTATTGTCACTATTTGACACATGACATAGATCTAGTGATAGACATTTACATTAGAATAGATCTACCTTAATTTTAAGAGTGAGTTTTTTCCCAGGTGTACTAATTATTAAATTTTATTGTATAGAACTAGGTCTAATCATTTAGTTTTTATTTTAAAATTTCAAATTGCAGTTCACTTGAAATGGAGATTGAAACATTAGAAGCTATTTATATAAATGAGCTAAAATGCACCAGAAATAATGAGTAAGTTGTTCAATTTTTTTTCCAACATTTTCTGAATTTATCCATTAGGTTATTGAAACATAAAAAGTTTACAATCTTTTCATTTTTAACTAATTTACCTTCATGTTTAAGTAAAATAAATTTTAATTTGAACTGCTATATTCTTCTGTGTTTTTAGTGGGTCAGTGGATACAGTTGAAATTTTGCTACACCCAGCTACAGGGGATGACACAAAGAAACAGTTTGTTTGCATGACTCTTGTATTCATACCAGGCTCAAAGGTGATGCACTAGAATCTTCTATTTCTTTCTAAAAATAATTCATAACCAGTTTAATATGACAAAAAAACTAACAATATTGTATCACTGTACCACTGGTATTTGCATTCTCCATTAGAACATCTTAGCTTTGTATTAATTTGCTTATAAATGTCTGTGTTGTATTTGATAAAACTGGATTCCATATTAACATCATCATTCTAATAAAACATTAAATGCTCATATATAGCTCTTATTCTAATTTCAGTACCCTGAAGAGCCACCAGAAATTGAAATTCGAAATCCCCGTGGTCTGGGTGAAGAAGAGATAGCAAGGTACTAACAGATGTGTATATGGTTTGATGTTTGAACTGTGTAATCCCTGACAGTTGG
The DNA here is from genome assembly GCF_028476545.2 of Physella acuta. Taxonomy (NCBI): domain Eukaryota; kingdom Metazoa; phylum Mollusca; class Gastropoda; family Physidae; genus Physella; species Physella acuta. The sequence continues at coordinate 939,388 of NW_026731532.1, read as the reverse complement.
GTGAATTTTTAGAATGCCTCTCTGTTAAAGTTAAACCTTGCATGATAGAATTCAGTTTCCTATTAAGTTACTTAATTAAAGTTACTATTGGCAACAAGGGACATAATGCAAATTTATTATTTAATTGCTAAGGGCAGTCATCAGGTATCCTTTCACTGCTACTACATGATCTAGTTAAATCTGTGTTCACTGTTTACATACAGCTTCCTGTTTCAATCTTTCACAGCTTGAAGGAGGCCATGGTGTCTAAAGCTGATGAGCTCAAAGGTGAAGTGATACTGTTCACCCTAATTGAGGTAACAAATTTGTGCACTGTGTCTCTTATAATATGTTGGGTTGAACTGTCTTCCTAAATTATCAATAAATTCTATAAAATGGTTGTCTTTCTGAGTTGCTTATGACTTCAGTCAGCAGCTTATCTCTACTACATGCTAAGCCCTAATGGCGTCTCTGTCTGGTCAATATATCTGTATGTCTGGTCTATATATCTGTATGTCTGGTCTATATATCTGTATGTCTGGTCTATATATCTGTATGTCTGGTCTATATATCTGTATGTCTGGTCTATATATCTGTATGTCTGGTCTATATATCTGTATGTCTGGTCTATATATCTGTATGTCTAAGTGCACATGCTCAGATCTGTCCATGCATAGATGGCAGGTAAGTGCTGAGGTTAACCAATCAGGTAATCATTGTGTACATGCACACTATCTGCATCCTCTGATAAGGTCCAATATTTTAGTTACATATAGCTGTATATTACAAGCAAGGAGTTAACTGCTACCACACATACAATGATAAATTTATTATAACTGTCTTGAAGCCCTGATCTGATTTTTGTTTCTGATTTCAACAGATGGCAAAAGACAGTTTGACTGATGGCAACATCCCTCGCTGTCCGTGTGTTGTCTGTCTTGAACACTTCCGAGAGCAAGACAGTTTCCACCGTACATCCTGCTACCATTACTTCCACAGCGCGTGCCTGTATGAATATCTGCAGCACAGTCAAGCTCAACTGCAGGAGGAGAAGAACCAAGGGCTTGAGAGGAGACATTTGGAAACAACTTCAGAGGTATTTATTTTGATTCGTTGTTTATTTTCACGATGCAAAATTTAAATGATTATTTTCAATGCATGTTGCAGAAATAAATTATCTTTGTGTTTACATTTTTATTTTTTTCAAATTTGTGTAGTTTACATAAAAGCACTCCACCCGATGAACATTAAAAAGAAATTTTTTTTTTATAATATTTAAAAAAAAATCTTGTTAAAAAAAATTCAAAAGCCTGTCATTGTTTTTATTTTTGTCTCACCTCTTTTTACCAGTCACTTTCACATTCACTTTATTTGTTTTCTTTCTACCAATTAACCTAATTTAACATTACATGCACTATAGACTGTTTAGCACCTTGTTTATTACACATGTCCATCTTATCTAACACCTTACCCCACAGATGCAAATTTAGTCCATATACATATTTTTCTTCTTGTACAGAGATATTTTGCTATTTGAATTCATTTTGGCAGTAATTGTTGATTTTAGAATAAAGATTTTATTTTTTATCTAAATTCTATCAACCTGTATTGAGATAGTTTTGGGTTATAAATGAATCAATTCTCTCTGTGCCACTTTTCAGGATAAGACAGTAATTTGTCCCATGTGCAGGACGCCATTAGATGAAGAGTCTTTGTCCATAAAATGGGATAATGTGAAGAAAGAAGAAAACCCAGAAGAATTTGTCCTTCCTCCTGAACTCAGGGCGCAGCAGTTGAGAATGGCAGAGATGTATGAGCGACAGAAAGCCAGAGGTGGGATAATAGATCTGGAACAAGAGAAAAACAAGTATTTGGTGAATGCTGTAAGTACTACTTTTTGTGTCCTCTGTAATTTTAATACTTCGTTTTATGACAGAGACAGAACCCCAGGGTTATGTCATTATGACCTCATCTGTGACCTTTAAATGGTAAATAGTAGTGGTGGAGTGGTCTAGTGGTTGACAGCACACTTGCTAACCTGAGAGGCAGCAGTTCAAAAACTGGCATCAAGACTGTAGGTCTTGCTCTGACTGAAATGCCTCTCCAAACCAGGTGATTGCAATGGGGTAGGAAGCAAAAGCCTGGTGGAAACATTGGTTTGAGCATTGCTCAGTTCTTGACATTTCCAGTCTGGCTAATGAACAGAAACCTTGAGCCAGTAATGACCGTACACGAGAGAGTGGAAAATAGTAATAGTTTAGGTACTTAATTATGATAGCATGAACTTGATAGTTTTCACACACACGTGAATTTTAATGCTTTTTTCTTTCTTCTTCAGGATTTCCGTGTTCCAATCCCAGTTTCAACCTCACTGTGTTTAGCAGAGGTCAAGGACAATCAAAAAGAGAAAGGGTCACCAAAGAAAGATGAGCATCACCAAGGCAAGAAGAGTGACAAGTTCAGAGGTCACCACTACGATAGAGGTCACCACTACGGTAGAGGTCATGGCCATGGTAAAAGTCATGGCCACTTGACAAGACATGACCCTCATGATCGGAAAAAGCACGTGGGAGCTGGCAAATTAGAGCACCAAGCCCATCCATCAAGCTATGACAAAAGTGTTCATGACAAAAGTGTTCATGACAAAAGTGCTCATGACAAAAGTGCTCAAGACAAAAATGCCCAAGGCTCTGAGGCTAGAAATGATACGGCCCAAAAGCAAGGAAGCGAGGAGGTGAAATCAGTGGAGAAAGTTGAGAAGATAGTACACGCTACAGACAATGTGGGTGGCAGTGTGGAACCAAAAAGGATGGAGAGGGTGGCGGATAATGGGAAAAAAGACACAGTAAGCTTGGCTTGCTCAGAGACTGAGCAAAAAACAGAAGAGGATGGGGAAGATAGACCAAACAAGGATGTAAAATCACATGACTCTGTAGATAGGACTAGAAGCAGTTACCATAGAGATGGCATAAAGCAGGGAGATAGTTACCATAGAGATAGCAGGAACAGTTACCACAGAGACAATGCTAGTCAAGGAGGTAGTTATCATAGAAACAGCACAAAGCAGGGGGCTGGTTACTATAGAGATAGTACACATAGGAGCGGTTACCATGGAGATGGAAGAAATGAATACTATAGAGACAGCAGATATGGAAGTGGTTATAGAGATGGTGTTGGTCAGAGAAAAGATAATAGAGGTAATAATACTAGTGATGAGAAGAAAAATGTTGATAGGTTACCTCCAGGAAATGAAAGTAAGAATGACAGTGAGAAGGAGGTAAGGAGAGATGTTGTTGATGATGGAGTGTGTAAGGAGACTGATGGTGTAGAGAGGCTGAACCAGACTGGTGGGGGTTCTTTACTTGAGGCCAATGGTTTGAGGCAGGCTGAGAGAGAGGATAAGAGGAGAGATGGTGCCGGTTACTCCAGAACTGGACAGAGAGTGGACAGTGCTAGAGGACCCGGCTATCACGGTAAGGACAAGCGGGGTAAAGATTCCGGAGGTGCAGCAGGCAGGACACACTACAGGCATGATGGTCAGCACCACTATGATTACAGCGGCCACCACCCGAGGCAACAGGCACATCGCCATGGTGAGAGAAGGGAGAGAACCGCTGCCCAGCACGCTGAGGGTAGTGTCCCCTCTGTCAGCATCCCCCAGGGTAGTGTTCAGGGTGGCTCGGATAACCCCACCCCTGAAGGCGAGCTAGAAGATGAAAAATCTGATTTAGAAAATCTAAGAATAGTTAATCGCTGGCGGCATGCGAATTTCGGGTCAGAGTTCATTGAGAATATGGATACATATAAAGCAGTTATTCGTTACGGACTTCATGATGATGATGAATTGAAGCATAATGAAAAAAGTGATAACACAGATTGTGATATAGATGGTTGCTATGTAGGGTATAAGAATGTGAATGTAGAGGAAACTTGGGAAGATGAAGTAGATCTTTATGCAAGTGAGAGGTCTCTGCTGGGCAAGAAGCAGCGTCGTGAGTTTGATGAGCTGAGAGCTGAGGAGATGAAGCAGCTGCAAGCCAAGCTGGAGGAGAGGGTGGCTGGAGAGCAAATGGTTCAGGAAGAAGAGAGGAGAATGCAGAAGGAGCTGGAGCAGAAGAACCGCGGGGCGCAGTCCGCCGGTCAGGTGCCGGGGAAAACCATTCTGGAGATGTTTAAAGAGAAGAAAAGGTTGGAGATGGAAGGGAAAGGTGGAGGGGATGTTGGGGTGAAACCACAGGAGGAGGAGGGAGGGAAGGTTTGTGATAAGAAGAGCATTGTGGGGTGTGGTGTGGAGAAGATTGTCTGGGAAGGGGCCAGGAGGGAGGAGAAATGTCTGAAGCCAAACAAAGTTGTTGGTGCCGCAGATGTTGGCGCTAAGGGCAGTAGAAATGATGAAGGCCGTCATCTGAAACAAACCACAGGAAACATTGGGTTAACTGTGATTGGAGGTGAAATGGTTTCAGGGAAGTGTGCTGTGATTTCTTGTGCTTCTGTGCAACCCACCTTGACCCCTTGTGTTGCAGAACCATCCATGCCAACCACAATGACCCCTATTACATCAGTGCCATATGGACAACACCTTGTGGCCCCTGGTGCTTTAAAACCATCAATACCACCTACAATGGCTCAGTGTGCTTCAGGGCTACCCACAACGGCTCAGTGTGCTTCAGGGTTACCCACAATGGCTCAGTGTGCTTCAGTGCCACCCACAATAACCCCATGTGCTTCAGAGCAATACACTATGCTGCCATGTGGTGCAGTCGCACCAGAGACCCACAACTTCACACATAGTACTTCAGAAACAAATGTCACCACGGAGAAGGAAACCACAAGCAAACCAAGGGAGACAACTAGAAACATTAAACTATTTACTAAAGCTCCGCCCTTAAAATTCCCAAAGAAAACCACCAAGTCATCAGTCACAGAATTCACTCATAACTCACCTTCTGTGGTGGACACAGTTACCTCGCCTGTAGACAACAATCAGGTCCTGGTTGAAACAAAAGTTGGGCATTTACCCCAAGCCAAGCCACAGTCTTTCACCAAAACCTTCACCAAAGCTCCACCATTGAAGTTCCCGAAGAGAAACAGGAAAGAAAATGTTGAGCCAGGAATGAACAATGTTGGCAGTCAAGTTTCAGGGAAGGCAATCCTTGACGTGCCAAGTATCTCTTTGACTCAGGAACACGCTGCCTTGCTGGGGGTCTCCGCCAGTGATCTCCAGACCTACCTGTCTCTACTCAACTCCCCCGTCCTGTACCCCGGCCTAGGCTTTTCTAACAGTGTACCCGTGTGTTCTCCTGCCCCAGGCTTTACTGCTATACCAGGGTATGACATAGGCGTCATGGCAAGTAAGCTGGGCAGTGGTCAAGGCCCTGAAGGTAGTAACCTTCACCTTGATAGTGCTGTGTCAAATTTAGGTTAAACAGTCATCTTTTTTTACTATATAAAAAGTGTACTTTTGTGATCGGTAATGCTGTAAGTTTTAAATTAAAACAGAATCTAACACTCCCACCTACCTAGTCAATATCTTAGCGCTTGTACACACAGAATGTTTAGCTCCTGTATTTAGGATACATATACTGTTTAAGCTCCTGTATGTAGGATACATATACTGATTTAGCTCCCCTTGTATTCTCAGGTCAACTCTGCTGCCTCATATATGCAGTAAATATTTTGTTAACACGCAGCTCATTCTGAAAACATTATGTTAACACAACCTACAGCGATCTCTGTAAAACGTTTTATTCAATGTTGCTCTGTGTTCTTTTTACTTTATTCTACTCAGGGTCGTATTTGATGTCTTCTAAAAATAGAATGTTAACAATTTTTCTTTGTTGTTTAAAGAAAATGTTAACTTCAAGTTAAGGTAAAAATAAAATAAGAATCATGGGATTGTAATTCAAAGTGATGTGATGATATATTTGTTTCATGGTTTAAGGTAATTGGTTTTACCTCAGTAGATCAGTTTGTATGATGAGGGTTTGATCCTCTGTGGCTAATGAATGTCTGATGTGTTACTATTAAAATCCTGTGTGTAATTTTGGTCAGTATAATTGTGCTATCCCTTGTATCAGCAAAACCTTGTGTGTTATTTGGGCAGTGCAAAACGTGTGCTCCAAACAAAAAAACCTAGTTTGTAATTAGGTTATAGATGAATGGTGTGTTACCAACAAAGACTTGTTGTGTGAAGTTTGGGTCATGCATGACTGATATATTTCCAACAAAAAACCTGTGTATATTTTTATGAGTGATGCTACTGAAAGATGTAGACATAATGTTGTGATAAGTTAACTATAACTTAAGTCATTACAGCATGCTGTTTTATGTTACACGCAAATTATAAATGTTGATGTGAAATCAAATATTGCCTGGTATTCTTTCTTTACCGTACACATGTGGTTAAATAACAAACAGGTTTGGGTGCAGTGGTGGAATGTATAGCAGTTCGATCTTAATGCTGGACAGTGAGGTTTAGCAGTAGAGTGCATACTTTAGAAAAGCTATAGATTTCTTTTCGACCTAAAGATCCCAAGGTCGGATGTAAGTAAAGTTCATGTTTCTTGACTTGTCCATATGAAGGGGACGGTGTGGTCAGCACTTTGCCTCGCCGACTATATTTTCCCCAACTTGAGTCAGGTACCCATCAGATCTGAGTGCGCTCTTACTGAACTGAAATGTTTAATTTCACTTTAATAATCAAATCAATCGAGAATCAACTCCTTCATTGTGTGGGCAACAAAGAGATCACTGAAAGAAACTCTAAAGCCGTTGGTGTGATACGGCTAAAACCAGAGGCGTAGCGAGGGCGGGTGCAGACCGCACCGGGTGACACCATTAAAGGGGGCGACACCGAGGCAAAAAAAAGGCAAAATGTACAGAAGAAAAATGCTTTTTTACCAGTTCCAATGATTAATTAAAGTTAAATAGTTTTTCAAGTACGAATAGACAATTATTATTACAAGGGGTTTTGGATGACACCATGACGTAAACGTGCTAACTATAGAGAAAACAATGCTACTTTTAACAGTATTATTAACAGACTAAAGATAAACATCGTTAATTAAGCATGCAGTGATTAAAATTTATACACATACATGTACGCGTCGCGTATGTGGCATATATTTAAATTATAGGCTTATGTAGGCCGACACACACACATATACATATATATATATATATATTATTATACATGCATGTGGAAGAACAGAAACAATCTCAATGAATATTATATATACACAATTTATTTATAAATCACTATAGCAATATGACATGCTTGTATGTGTACATCACGTCACTTTCAGCTACTCAGTCGATGGAATCAGTACTCACGTAAACACAACGTGTTCATATCGCGTAATCTCACAAAATCACACATTAGATTAACAAGATTAACTTGAAGATTCAAGTGCACATAGATAATGTCTGTCTTCCTTTAACTCACACACTTTCTCTCTTAATACTCCTACGGTGTGTTGTTGCGATTAAAAATGGTGCGTAATCAATAAGAATGACGTCCCTTAATGATGCCGAGAAGAAGTAAATTTTAGATCTCTTGGGTAAAGGAAGTGTATACCTTCTAGAGCTCAATACATGTGTTAATTTTACATTAGAGAGAGTTCTAATACATAAAACAATACAAAAACGACAGTTACGAACGTTTGATTTGGTTACTGTATGACAGTGAATGCTGGAAAGTAACAACCGCCACCAGAATATCACTGGACTATTTCCAAACTTAATGCTGGTAAAGGATAAAAGGCTTACACTAGCCTAACACCATCTCCAATGATAAATTACTAGGAGAGGTAAAAATAGAAGCAGTCTCCGAAATAATTGGAAAAAAAAGATCGCGATGGAGAGGTACGTCCTAAGAAAGAATCCAGATGACATCGTAGGAATGGCGCAAACCGGGACGCCTCAAAGAAAAAAAAGAAAGCAAGGAAGGCCAAGGGAGACGTGGAGGCGCCCAGCAGGGAAGTAAATGGCAAAGGCAGGACTGTCATGGGGGACTGCCAGAAAAAATGCCAGTGACGAATGAAAATGGAGGGAACTTTCTGTGACGGCCCAATATGTCATGGTGACAAAAAGGAAAAGATGATAAACGGTTGATGACGTTTCAATAAAACCCCCAAAACACGCTTGCCTCTAATGCGGTTTCCACGGATCTTTAAAAAGAAGAGTTAATATATATATTATATTTTTATTGCAAAAATCAAGATTTGACAAAGAATAAATCACCTTGATACAAAATATCCAAATTTCTCGGCATGAGCTGCCCAGCGGTCAAGCGAAAACTCGTGTAGCCAAACTTGCGAGCGAACTCCCCAATTTCTTTGGCCGCTTGCTCCGTTTTTCCCATCCACTCCATCTGTATGACTTTCACGTCAAGGGAAGAAAAAAATTCCTTCCCACAAGCCAGCGCGTGGTGCTCCGATGCTTCGATGTCCATCTTGACGTAGACAGACTTAGACTTGACCAGAGGAATGAGGTCGTCCATGCAAATTGACTGGACAATGTCGCCATCAACGGGATTTTCCACAACAGACGTGCCCCCAATGTTGCCTCTGTGAGTGAAAAAAATAAATCGAAACAATTGTTTTAAATGTATGTTTTAGTGATAGCCTAGGCCGTACTTTGTGATTCCTCAGTGAAATAATTTGAAAACACACTGCACAATCAATAATATGCAATTTTTTTTTTAAAAAAATAAAATAAAAAATAAACTTAAAATATAGATCTATATATTATTATAGTGTATTCATATTTAACATTTGAAAAACGTATAGGAAAAATATTATTTTCTTTATATTTTGTCAAATTATTTCTTAATAATACTTAATCCTTATCATTGTGCTATTAACAGGAAGAAAACCTAACAATGTTATATGCAGGTAGAATAGCGTTAACATTTTAAACATGTATTTTAAAACTATTAAATTGTCTAGGCAAAGCAGGCAGAGTTTCTTCCAGGCATCTCATCTACCGCACCCCCCACCCCCATTCCGAACTTAATGGAATTTATATAGCAAATATATACTATTAACAGTGTCCAAAGCCCCACCCCCACCCCACCCCAAAAATTTCAAGTCCCCCCATCGCCCCCCCCCCCCCCCCGGAGAAAAAAGTCTGGAAGAAACACAGAAAGCTGACAGTGTCATAGAGCTTACGGGGCAGGTCTGATGCCCAGCTTCAAGCTCCGGTCCCTGTAGATGGCGTTCTTGACGACGGTAACCAGGTGCGACAAGTTGCTGAGCTTGAGCGAGTGCTGGAGCAGCTGGATGTTGCTGTCCAGGATGTCCACGGCCACCACGTGCCTGCCCAGGGACGCGGCCATTAGTGTGTACTCACCCACGTTGGCGCCGAGGTCCACAAGCTGCATGTTGGGGTGTTCCTAAAGTTGGGATAAAGTCGTCTATAATAACTCATACTAGATTCATACACATACACTACTAATACATATATATATATATATATATATATATATATATATATATATATATATATATATATATGTATGTATAGGTATATATGCCACTCTCTTTTAGTGTAGGTTCATGTAGGCCATATAATTTTAGGCATATATAACAGGCAGAAAACCTAACAATGTTATATGCAGGTAGAATAGTGTTAACATTTTAAACATGTATTTTAAGACCATTAAATTATCTCGGCAAAGCAGGCAGAGTTTCTTCCATTCATCTGCCACCCCCCCCCCCCCCACTCTGAACGAAATAGAATATATATATATAGGCCTATATATATATATATATATATATATATATATATATATATATATATATATATATATATATATATATATATATATATATATATATATATATATATATATATAAACTGTTATTGGTAAAAAAAAGTTCATACTTTCAGAACTTTGACCATGTACGACACCAAATCAGCCTCCCATAACCTGTGATTCTGAAATATGAAAACGTTCAAACACAATTTGTTGCTTTGTTACATTTTCATTATGTGACAGTAGGATGTAAAGTAAAGTTACATTTTTAATGTGTGTGATAAACCACGGAACTCTACTGCACCTAGTGGCGGTGATGTGTGCGAGCCTCATGTTGAAAATCTATGTACTAGTTAAGGACCTACCCGAATAGCACCGGACACCCACACGTCTTCTTTGGGGTCGTAAGTGCAGATACTGATCCCGTGAGGAGCTTTTGCTAAGTGGACACAGTTTTTCGGCTTGGGGGCGGATTCATCCGGGTAGGATGGCACCACGTTCACTATAGGATGAACCTTGACCTCTTGACCTGTTTCCTTTGACAGCTTCATCAACAGCTTGTGTACACTTTCGTTCAAACTCAGCACTTGGGACCTGAGCAGCTTTAACTGAGTTTCATTGGCTGACCCTTGTCTCAAGTTCAAGGTCTCGAGACTTTTCATGTTCGACTGACCTTTGGCCTCTTTTAACTCTGCGGGGGTTATCTCCAGGCCAGGGGTCAGTAAAGTGGCTGACCTTTGTGGTGCGGTGTTGGTCGTGTAGTTGTAAATCTGCAGATGGAATTTGCTGCACATGATATGACCTATTGCTGTTTAGTTTTAGTGTAAAGGAGAATCCTCTTTAGTTCTGAGACGTGGAGAGTAACATAAACTTTTTTTTTTTTTAAAACTTAAAGAGTTTACTTAACGGATGCCTGCATCAAATATCTAACGTCATGTGGCCTGAGAAAATTAATAAAGCTGATCTATGTACTTTTTTTTTAATTTGACAAAAAAAATTTGTTTGCAAAGAAATAAAAAAAAAGCTAATGGGGATAGATTGGACACACCATGCGAAATCCATGAAACAAGCAATAGATCGGAATCCCAAAGAAAAGAGAAAAGTAGGCAGGCTAAAACAAACTTGGAAAAGATCAGTAACGGACTAGCGTTTGAACTACTGCTAGACTAAAAAAATCTAAACGTTTTCATTTATAACCACAAAATCACCTAACAGTTTTTAGAAAAAAAAGTATCTCCAGCTATGGGTCGTAATCTCAAACTTTTGAAATATGGCATTCTCTCTGTTAGATTTTTTGTTGAATTTTTTTTTAAAATCATAAACCTAGTGTTTCAGCAATCTGCCAATCAATGTAATATGCTCAACTCGCTAAAATTCAAATAAATAATTAATTACAAATTTTAATTGGTTACATACAATAATTATTAGTCTTACTAATTACAATTATACATAAAATATCGCAAATGAGCTATATTTACAAAATTCCTTTATTAAAATTAAAATTCCACTACAATAAACAAACATGAATTTTATTAAGTTAATAGTAGTCTCACCTGATAAAATCCGAAGAAAAAAACCATTATAAATAATATGAACTTTATGCCAGATTCCAGCTTTATCATACCTAATCACGGAGAAAATAAAGGATCTGATAAATCGTTGGCAGAATTGTTGATTACTTATTTAACGTTTTATTTAGGGGACGGCGTTCAAGTCAGTATAACGTCCCCTCAGTTTACCAAGATATAATGGGCACCACCTAACTCTCGTCAGGGAAAGTAAAGGCGGCTAGGCATAGTGCTGACCACACTATCCCTTCTTAAGCCGAGGTCACAGAAACTGATGTACCTAGCTTCACTTGTACCATGGACCGTCAGGTTCGAAAAGAAAGGGAACTATACTACTTACTTTACTATTTAATGTTTAAAAAATCAACAATAGGTCTATAGCAAGAAGTATACATATATAAGGTTAGAAAGTTAACACAATCACATATGAGGTTAGAAAGTTAACACATATGCGTTAGAAAATTAACACAATCACATATGAGGTTAGAAAGTTAACACATATGGGGTTAGAAAGTTAACACAATATTTGAATGCATTTCTTATAGCTAACACAATAAATTAATCGACCTTTAAAAAACAGTGATAGTTATTCTAGGATAAAAAAAATACTTCGCCAAGGTACTTTAAATATTCTTCCCAAAGTTTGAAAATGTGTTTAACAAGCTTCAGTAAACTTGAAAGTTACGTCCTAATATGTCGAAGCTCCAAACAAATAGAAATTTTGCATGTGCTTTGAGGTATCCACATACATAACCGCTGGAGTTCCAAGAAAATTGCTCTTGCAGAAAAAATGCGCAAATACATACTACACAAGCACACCTTCATTTTATCATATTTCATGGGGGAAAATGTTTCATTATGCTACAATGTATTCATTCTTTGCTAACATTAATAAATCATCTTTGAAACTGACGCTTGGCTTCCCATTGATGGAGTATTCGATAGGTCAATAGAGTATCGTGAAGAAGCAATACTTTCTAATGGCATCGCTGCTAAGTTAGAGTTTGGGAGAGGGTCAGTACTAGCGTCATGGAGGGGGTCGGTCTTAAGATTATCGTCAGGTTTAGTGATAGGCTTAGAGTTAATGTCAGTGTTAGGATTTAGGAGTCGACACCTCATTGAAATATAATCGAATACGTTGTATTAATTCCAGTATCAGGATTTAGAAGTCGATACCTGATTGAAATAGAATTGAATACGTAGTATTCACCATTTCTAAAACCACGAGACCCGAGTGTTTTACTTGTAATCGATTATTTTCTTCTAACACTCAAATAACCAACAACCGCTCAATATTTTATGAAATCAATGAGCATAAAAAGGCGTGGGAAATCGTTACAAGCACAAAGGTCCAAGATCATAAACAGTGTTTCTTCCAGACTTTTTTCTCCGGGGGGGGGGGGGGGGCACTTGAAATCTTCGGGGGGGGGGGGCGGTAAAATTTCTTCGGGGGGGCGGACACTGTTAAAAGTATATATTTTCTATATAAATTATATAAATTTCATTTCGTTCGGGGGGGGGGGGGCGGTAAAAAATTTTCGGGGGGGCTTTACCCCCCCCCCCCCCCCCCCCGAAGAGATGCCTCGAAGAAACTCTGATCATAAAAGGACATTACCTTTCTTCAACCTCATTTTCATGACGTTAATGTAGGATGACGTGACAATAATGTTAAAACGTGTTAATCTGGCGAATTATCTTCCCGGTTGTAATGCACATCTGACGTCATGGGCTCGTGACAGGTGATGACGTCATGTTCATTGACTCTTGTTTTTAATTACTTTAATGACAGGTTTTAAGCTGGAGAAAAAAATAGTGGAAGGGATTCATTCATTCATGACTTCAATCAGTGGCGTAGCCAGGATCGTCTCAAGAAGGGGGAGGGGGGGGGTCCAATTTTTACCCGGGGACAAAATTTCGATTTGCACCCACCCCCCCCCCCTCAAAATTTCGACCCCCTAACCCCCCCCCCCCCCCCCCTGCCTACGCCACTGACTTCAATAAAAAAAAATGTGAATTGTAGAAATCCCTCTCTACTGTCTACCCGCATCGTTTTTGACAACCCCCCCCCCCGGAGAAAAAAGTCTGGAAGAAACACTGACACCCCCCCCCCCCCCGTTGTAACAACATCTTACTCTATCCAAACCTTGTGCATGCATGTTAACTGTGTTTAATGTTTAATTTAACATTTAAGTGAGATTTAAATCTAACAAGTGGACCTCCCACACAAACACTCATCCCCCCCCCCTCTTCCCAATTCATAATTATGCGGAAGATCCAAATTGTTTTTTTACATTCTCTTATACAAGATATAGAGGAAGTATTCAAATCGTGCAAAAGCAATCGACAAATCTCGACGTTTTACACTTCACTGAGTTTAAGTTTCTTTATCTCTGTCTCTATTTGTGTGTGTGTGTGCGTGCGTATTTGCGTGCGTGCGTATTTGCGTGCGTGCGTGTGTGTGTGTGTGTGTGTGTGTGTGTGTGTGTGTGTGTGTGTGTGTGTGTGTGTGTGTGTGGATGTGTGTCTGTATCAGTGGCAGAACTAGAAAAAAAAGGGCCACTCCGCAAAAAAAATTTCAGGACCCCCTCCTATATATATATATGTTACGAAGGGGTTGTTTGTGTTTAACCGATTATAAGAGAGACCTATGGTAATAAGATGGTACTGGTAATTATTCTCTCTGATCCGTGGCATTCCCGTTGGGACAGGAAGGTCTACAAGACCTGAGCAAACTAATTACTTTACATAACACAAAATTAATTTTACACTAAACATAAAACTTAGTAAACACACAGATAATGCATTTATTTATCTTCATTTTGACGTAACAAATATATATGTAAAAGCTAAAGCTAAAGACACCACACAAATAAGACCTGGCCAGTCTTTCATATTCAAGAACATCACTTGAATTCTTAATACAAATAAAAAACGACAGCAAATTCTTAAACTTCATCTTCATACAGAATTATTCACCTTGCTTACTCACATTAACTCATAATAAAACATACAACTCAGAATCATCATCATCATCATCACTCCTTAGTGGCCCCTGGGGAGCAAAGGGCTGCAACCACACATCTCCAGCGGACTCGGTTTTGGGCTGCTCCCCTAATCTGTGCCCATGAGAGCCCAGCTGTTTTTGCCTCTTCCTCAACCGTTCTCTTCCAACTCAGAATGCACACAGATAAATGTCATTTCCTTAAGTCCTACATTACTGCTCTGCTTAGGTAATCTCAGAATTACATTCGAAAATGTTACCTCTTCTAATCCTAATTTCATTTCTCGCACTGTTACATAATCTCAGAATCACACTTGTCAAAGTTATTATTACTAGTCCTAATTTTGTTTCTTGCACTGCTACATAATCCCAGAATCACATCTGAAAATGCTAATATCCCTGATTCTGATTCTGAATCTGATTCCACTAATCCTTGGTTTAAATCCTTCGAAAAGCGAGTACACAGCGGTACTCAAAACAACCTAGTTCGACACTAGAAGAGCAGGAATATTTCCTACCCGTGTCAGGGGGGTTTCCAACCACTGGAGAAAAAGACATCGGCCTCTGGTACAATATCTGGCCACACGTACCACATCCATCTAGGCCACGGCAAATAACAATAATAGCCACAGGAACGAAGCACATATTTACAAGAACAAGACGTTCGGCCACTGGTGTAAACACCAGGCCATATCATCCATACATTGCCGGGCAACTGTAGCCGGCCCTAAGGCTGCTACAAATTGGCCTCGACTAGCCTCTAGCCATAGCTATGTGTGTGTAAGAGAGAGATAGCTTTACACAGTCCTCTTAAATAGACTACATCCAACCAAACCTTTTTCCCACCCAGCCCAGCCTAATTTGAATGGCGCCACAGTTCTGTCGTACCTATTCAAAAGGTCAGACCCTACTGATAACTTCCTAGGTGTTACGCCCAGTCTGTCCGCCATACTGTCTCCCCCAACGGTCACAGGCAGAGGCGTAGCGAGGGGGGTGGCCGGGGGGGGACATATGTCCCCGGGCGCCGACCTTAGGGGGGGGGGAGCCAAATTGAAAGTTTGAGGGGGGGGGGGGGTGCAAATGAAAAGTTCGAGGGGGGTGCAAATCGAAAGTTTGAGGGGGAGTGGGGGTGCAAATGAAATGTTCGAGGGGGGGGGGATGCAAATCGAAAGTTTGAGGGAGGGGTGCAAATGAAAAGTTCGAGGGGAGGGTGCAAATCGAAAGTTTGTCCCCGGGCGCCGGGAAGGGTCGCTACGCCTCTGGTCACAGGTTAATATGGCTGTCATCTGTAATTGTAATCTAACACGTGCGTCGTCCCCTATACCTGCAACCTACGCCCCCCACATTCGTGGATCAGAACTTGAGTCTAGGGACTAGGTTAATCAGCGTGACCTAAAGCCCGTAATTTACCTGTCACAATGGCAGATCAGCGTGCCTTGAGACTCGAACGCCATCTCGTGAGAAGGGGGGGGGGGGGAACGTTAACAAAAATTTAACTTCAAAAATAAGCAAAATCAGGACAACAAACAAGCTCATCCACATAGGACGACCTAATCTTTAATACCTAAAAATAGAATGCACTATACTACTATTCGAGTTTGCCTCATCCTGAGTGATGAGCAAACGAGTAGCCATTTTACTTAAATACAAATAATAAAATAACGAGCCAACAATAGAGTACCAGCCAACATGTATATATATATATATATATATATATATATATATATATATATATATATATATATATATATATATATATATATATATATATATATACATTGGATACTCATTTCTGGCCTTATTGCTTTTGTTTTTTTAAATTTAAACAAATTACAACATGTCATGTGTGAGTGCATCAGTCTGTTATGAATTTTTTAATACTTTTTTTTCAGATATAGAACTAGTTTATTCAATACATTTGCTGTAATACAGCCGGCCCGCTAGAATTTACCCATTCAAAAAAAATAATAAAAAGTGAAAGCTTTGTATTTGTAATGGTTTCTCGTGTTATGTTTATTTTTATGTGTTTTTTTTTGTATTTATATTATTTGTTTTAAATATATTTTTTAATTCTATTTCAGTCTTTAGTTTGTATTCTTTTTTAAATAATAATTAAGAGATGTAATTGCTTTTTAATTTGTTTAGTACAAATATATTAAAAGGAGCTCAGGAGCACCCTTATTAAACTATTTAAAAAAGAGAAATAAGTCATGGAAGTGTTATGAACGTTTGCCTATCTTTCACACTAATGATCAAGCTAATATTTTTTTTTACGCAACAGCTACTAGATCTATATAACATCACAACTGTAGTAGATCTGTTTGTTATTTACAAAAGCTTTTACCGTCAAGTCAAAAATAAAAGACATGTTTTAACTATAAAAATGTATTATTGTCGGCTAAAGGCCCCTAAATGGCGTGCCCCCCATCCTCCCCGCATTGCTGGGTCTGGCGGCACTGTAGTTCCACCCTGGTCTGTGTCTTTGTACCATTACAGCTAGGTTGATGAAATTTCATATTTAAGTATTATATCAAATTTATAGTCCTTTATCATCTTTTCAGCAATTTTCGGGAACCGGAAGTAGAACTTATTCTACTTTTGGTTTTACAAATGCCTATAACTTGAGTACTATTTCAGATAGATGTACGAAATTTCTCATGTAATTTAAAGATCTGATTCTCTGCCTTCTGTCAATTTTTGTGTAATTTCAGTTAACAAATATAATACTTTACGCTATTTCCGATTTCTCAAAAAACGCATGTGAATTTATAAAGTACTAATAATATTCCGCACTATTAAACACATTTTGTTTGGCGTTCACATGGTGCTCAATTCTTTTTTTCTACGCGATTCTATTCTATTTTTAAAAAGTTTAAGTAATTAAAAATGGATTAACATTAATGCCTATAACCCGAGTTGCCATCCCCCGTAGTGTTACATAAGAATATTCGAGAAAGTTTAGGGGAGATCACTCCCGGTTTATTTATTTCGTTTTTTCGGTTCGAATAAAATACCCAGACGTTTACTTAATGGCTAGCAATATTCGGGCATTTGTTAAAAAAGGTTTTAAGTAAAGATTCTGAAATGAAGAAAAGACAAATATATCTATAAAAAAAATTACCAGTAAAACAGTCAATCTAATACGTAATAACTAATTAATTGTAAAAAATAAAGACACCCTTAGTTCTTCTAAGTACCATCGATTTCTTATTATGGTACTAGTTTTCGCTGATACACTTTAAATTTAGTTTTGTCTAGGTCACGTAGAAGGAGCGTAATGGCCGACTGGAAGCGCACAGCGCACACAAATGCTAACCTGGGAGTCTCGAGTTCTCGCCCTGAAGCTAGAAAGTGGAAGGGAAATAAGCGTATTCCACAAATTGCCGGTTCCGGTGGCCTTAAGTTCTATAGAACAACGTGGATCATTACGTAATACGAAAGGAGTGTGCTGTAAGCATTTCGACGAAAAAACACCTTTGCATGATAATTATAAAGACGAAAACGTTGTTAAACACTGAAGTATTGTTCAAGGTTTAACCATTTGAACTATTTTGATAAAAATTGCACTTTTGATTGTAAAAATTAAATGATTCAGCTAAAAAAAAAACAATTAAAACATGATAAAAATTTTAACTTACGTTTTAGGAAATAGATCTAGTTTCTCCATAAAAAAGTAAACTCACTGATATAAATAAAAAAAATCATTACACTTAAACTTATTAACTTATCCACATATCTTTGACTTTATTACAAATAGCTACAGATGCAAAACAATTCAAACAACGATGCAGGATCTATATATATAATTCTGTTCTGGGAGACGTTAGAAAACAAGCTGTAAACGCGCTCCCTACCACCCCACCCCTACATGGTCTGGGGAGCTGTGGTTCACGCTAAATGTTTACAATCACAGAGCCGGGTTTAGTGACGGCTATTAGGGGCAGATAATTTAGTTTGAAACGATTTTAAACTTAGGATAGGTAACTAAGAGGAGGCTGCTTTCACGGGGGAGGGGGGGTGTAGGGGAGGGGTTGGGGGAAAGGAGAGTTGGGTAGTATCGTCCTTAACGACCTACTGATAGTGTTTCAAAGCAAATATTTTCAGTGGCAGCATTGGTACTGTCGAATTCACAAATTATGAATTATTGAAAAGTAGAAAATAAAACAACTAAATAGCGGCGTATGATAAGCCGCGGGTCGGCTCGTTTGAACTATTGTGATAAAAATTGCACTTTTGATACAATTTGATTGTATATATCACGGGTTCCCAACCTGGGGGTCGCGACCCCCACTGGGGGTCGCGAAGGGCTTTCTGGGGGGTCGCCAACTAGTATATTAAACCTTATTAATGAGAAACAAAACATAAATATTTAGAAGAATATCTAAAATTCGGCTTTACTAACATCACTGGAAATGGAATAGAAAAGAAGCAAAGAGTACTATATAAAGTTGTTCTCAGTCACGAGTTTATGAAATCTTCAAAACTAAAACGTCATTTGAGACAAGTCATTCTGAACACACCAAAAAAGATATGGAGTTCTTTCGTCGGCATGAAGCTAGTTGCAAACGCCAGAGACTTGATCGAACAGGAAGTTTTCACCAAGGAAACACAGCATTAGTGCAAGCATCAAATGAAGTCCCGATAGAAAATGCCAAACAAAAAAAAACACAGTAGGAGAAAATCTCATCAACCTCTGCATGTTGAAGATGGTTAAATTAACTCTTGGGGATTCCAGTGCAGTAAAGATGCAACAAATATCTCTGTCTAATAATACTATTCAGCAGCTTATAGCAGACATGTCCGTAGATGTTAAACAACAAATTTTTAATGAAATCAAGCGTTCACCATTGTTTGCTTTTCAAGTTGATAAATCGACAGACGTGACTTCGTGTTCGCAGTTGCTGGTCTTTGTCTATATTCATTCAGATGATAGCAAAGAAGAGTTGCTATTTTGTGAAGATAGCGTGGAGAAAATAAATACGTTGTTTTTTTTAAATTTGATGACTAAAATGGGTTAAAAGCGGCTGTGCGGGTTTGTACGGATGGTGCACTATCTATGTTTAGGTCAAAATCGGACTTTCTGAAAACATAAAAGATATAGCTCCCTAACCACTGCATGATTCACCAGTATGCCCTCTCCATCAAGACTCCATTTCTAGTAAAAGTCGTACATTATATTAAATCTGGAACCTTTAAAAAACTGAACAAAGACAATATAGATCACGAGGTTCTGATCTTCTACACTACAGTACGCTGGCTGTCAAACGAATTGTTGTGAATCGTGTTTTTGAATAGAAATTTGAAATCAAATTGTTCTTGGGAGTGCAAAGGAAACAAGACCTTTTGGTATACGACTCAGAGTGGTTGGAGAGATACAATCGAACATCAACATAAGCAGTGTTTCTTCCAGACTTTTTCTCCGGGGGGGAGGGCACTTGAAATTTTCGGGGGGGGGGGGGCGGGGCGGACACTGTTAAAAGTATAGATTTTCTATATAAATTATATAAATTTCATTTCGTTCGGGGGGGGGGGGGGGGCGGTAAAAAAATTCGGGGTGGCCCGAAGAGATGCCTGGAAGAAACTCTGAACATAAGCTTAACTTGAAGCTTCAGGGAAAATGAACGAATATTATCACTTTCCATGATAATCTCGGGGCATTTTTATCAAAGCTGCAGAATTGGCGAAGAAAATAAATCTTGGAAATGTAAATTTGAGAAACTCTGCAGTGTGGTAGATGAAACTGATTGTGAGATAATTAAAATTGTGAAAGAAGCGATTTCTGGGCATCTTGAATCTCTTGAAAACGAACTGCGGCGCCATTTATCTGAGTAGAAAGAAGAAGAATCTGCATTGACACTTTCCCTTCTTCCCTTGATGTTGCCAGCATTCCCGATGAATTACAAGATGAATTATTTGATTTGCAGAATGATTCCGCGTAAGATGAAAAACTGCACACATAATTTTGGTGTAGTATTCACCATTCATACCCAAACGTATTTTCGAGAATCGACTTTCAACACAAAAACAATTTTCAAAAACAAAATTAAGAAATACATTTAATGTTGATAATGACATAGGTTGGCGTTAACAATAACTTAACCGCGAATGCTTAGTAAATAGCATACAATTTTACTCATCGTATTGAAACAGTTATCAAGAGTAGTTCATATTGAATGTCTTATAGGAAATCTTATTTTAGTCCTTATTAATGTCCATACTAATTTCGGCTTTTAATTTTATGGGGGTCGCGGGTCACTTACTTTTTATAAAAGGGGGTCGCCACTCGAAAAAGGTTGGGAACCACTGGTATATATTAAATGATTCAGCTAAACAAAATCAATTAAAACATGATAAAAAGTTTAACCTTACGTTTTTTTTGGAAATATTTTCGCCATAGAAAAGTGTACTCGTTGATAAAAGAATAAAATCCTTACAATTTAAAAAAATTAAAATTTTTTTTTAGCTTATTCACATATCTTTGGCTTTATTATAATTAGCTACAGATGCAAAACAACCAAAACAATGAAGTAGCATTACATATTTTGTAGCAGTTTAAAAAAATTACCTTGTAGATCTATATTAAAATCAAAATGGACGTAGATTCAAGGCTACAAAAACCTAATTCGAACGGCGCAGACACAAATTGTGTACCATCTCCGGTGAACACACAGACACCACCTGAGTTGCATTGGCCTATCAATCAACAACTCGCAGTCTAGACACCCTTTGTTCGCCGGCTTTTAAAGACAAGTGACAGTGAAAAAAATAAAATGAACCATACACGGCGGATACACACATTGCACATCTAGTTGTCCTACGGGCACACTCATGTTGCGTCAAGGGGGGGGGGGGCTGGATTGGGGGTTTCAGCGTCCTTCTGAGAAAAAATACAAATGGCATATATATATATATATATATATATATATATATATATATATATATATATATATATATATATATATATATATATATATATATATATATATATATATATATATATATATATATATATATATATAATAAACATATAACTGTGTTTGATACGTATTTATAATTTTCATGCACGTTGAGGAGTTGAAAACTGTAGTAGATTATTTATTCTATCTGTTGGCTACAATTGACACATCATATTCAATCCAAGTGCGACCGTGCAAGCGAGCACCCAAAACACCACTGAAACGACTCTGGTTCGTTCAATATCTTCTGTCATCTCAACACATCTGCACCCCCTATCGTCTTCCCCCAGTTTTACTATCGATCTATTGATCACTTTTAGTCGTTCGTGGATTAAAATATCGTTTATGTGTGTTTACAATAGCGTGAAGCCGAGCAACTTTGTTATGGATCTTTCACTCAAGCGTATTCTGCTAAGACAACGTCAATCGGATTTGTAAAGGGAATTAGCCCGATCCTCATAAATTATCTCCCCTTTCCTGTGGAGATTATCTTCTGTTTATTGGCTTTCGAAAACAGGATACTTTTCATTCATAAACATTAGTGGAGGATGTGGCTATATATATATATATATATATATATATATATATATATATATATATATATATATATATATATATATATATATTGTCTGATATCAATTGTCCATGAGATCATTTGTCATGGAAACATATATATATATATATATATATATATATATATATATATATATATATATATATATATATATATATATATATATATATATATATATATATATATATATATAGATGTGTGCGTGTGTGTGTCTAGGCCTATATATTATTTTACACATATATATATATATATATATATATATATATATATATATATATATATATATATATATATATATATATATAAATAATGTATGTATTTATTTAAATTGAAATGTGCTTGCATATTTTACTACTGGTATAATTTGTGCACAGCCTTTGTTTTACAGCGGCTACCGATGTCGTGCGTCCAGTAGATAGCATCTTACAACACAATTGACTTGAGATGCCAATGTATAACAGACGCGATGAAGGCTTTTGTGTTTGTAGATGATATTCATAAAGGCTGCGGGTAGGAATACTCAAGTAGTTTGTGTGATCAAAGGGAGACTGTGGGCTGGTAGGACTGAGGGGTGGGGGGGGTCAGATAATTTGGCAGCTGGTAGGCAGATGGTAGGAGGCTGGTTGTGGCAATCAATTCGATGGTAAGGAGGATCACTGTTGGCAGATTATGGGCAGATGGTGGTTATATGGTGGTTAGATGGTTGTTAGATGGTTTTTAGTTGATGGTTAGATGGTGGTTAGATGGTGGTTAAATGGTGGTTAGATGGTGGTTAGATGGTGGTTAGATGGTGGTTAGATGGTGGTTATATGGTGGTTAGATGGTGATAAGATTTTGATTAGATTTTTGGTTTAATGTTGGTTAGATGGCGCTTAGGTAATGGTCAGATAGTGTTTGCTTAGATGGTGGTTAGATGGTGTTTAGATTGTGGTTTAATGGTGGTTAGGTAATGGTCAGATAGTGTTTGCTTAGATGGTGGTTAGATGTTGATTAGGTGGTGTTTAGATAATGGTTAGATAGTTGGCTAATTCCAAGAAGACAGAGTGTACATAGTGGGCTTGTGTGGGGCAGGCGGCATTTCGTTTTTTTCTACATGTATATGTACATAAATATACATAAATAAACAAACATATTTAACCAGTCATTTGAAATGTGCAGTATCATCCCTATCTTTATTTCCGGTTCAAATTTTCTTTTTCCTCAATGTTTTTTAAGACAGCCAATTTTGAAGTTAGCTCCCGACGTGTAGGTCTGCTGCCAATCTTTTCGCGTTGAGCCCTGCAACAGTAATTTGTTGCAACATGGCAACAGACCTCATGAATTCGAATTTTAAATGTAATTAATTATAAAATTATTTATTAATAATTTGTTTAAGATTACATTATTCAATTAAAAAAGGAGAGATAATGAAACTAAGTGTTAGCATTGCTTAATTTTTTTTTTTTATTATTGCCCGTTTGACATGACGAAATCGAGGAAATTTTGCAATTGGTAACGCTACTGCAAAACGTAACTCAGTGTTGAAATAATTTTCCTGGACCATTTCAAACTTATAGCTACACATTAGATTTGTTAATACTTTAATAAAATACTTAAAAAAAACTTTTTAAAAAACCACGTTTTTCTTGTGGACTAAAAAATAGAAAATAACTATTTACATACATTTGATGACAAAAAACGTGGGTACGTTCACAATCAAATTTCCCGACCCATCTGCCCGACCCACGTTTTTTGTCATCAAATGTATGTAAATAGTTATTTTCTACTTTTTAGTCCACAAGAAAAACGTGGTTTTTTAAAAAGTTTTTTTTAAGTATTTTATTTTCTCCTTTTTAGTCCGTTGCTACACATGAAAAACGTGGTTTTTAAAAAAAGTTTTTTATATAGTTTATTTTCTACTTTATCCAATGACTTGATTAAGTATGACTTGACAAAGTGTTTATAAATACACGGACTAAAAATCTTGAGCGACCAGGATTCGAACCTGGGTTGTCGCGGCCACAACGCGAAGTACTAACCACTATAAGATCACGGCCAGCGCGATCACATCGATTGGGGCCGAAGTAACTGTGTCAATAGGCCTTCAGTCTTGTCGGTATCTTTAGAAATCATGTCCTCAATTTTATGGTCCTTAGGGCGTAATTAAATTAAGCTAATTACGGTCTCTAATTGCTAGTTTTTATGATTGCATCTGAAATTGTTAGGCGAAAGTAGCCTGCATGCCAAATTTCAGATCTATAGAGCAATCAGAAGTTGGCTAATTTTCGATGTCAATTTTAACAACAAACACATCCACAAACGCGAAGCTGAGTTAATAAAAACGTGTTAAAAAGATAACCAAGTGATTACCTTTTGTGCATACTATAATAATCTCGGAAAAGTTATAGTAAAATGACTTCACGCTTTTTTGTCAATTTTTTCCCTCCCCCTCCTCCCCTCCCTCACACACCCAGACCACCCAAACGTCACATATCTGCCCCCCACCCCAAATCACACATTTCGACGTTTTATACCTCCCTGGGTAGGAAAATAAAGTTTTGCACTTTCTTTCGTATGTCTCTCTCTCTCTGTGTGCCTGTATGTGTGTCTGTGTGTGTGCCTGTATGTGTGTCTGTGAACATAATAACTTGAGTACCGTTACAGCTAGGTTGATGAAATTTCATATATAAGTATTATATCACCTATATCAACTTTTCAGCGATTTCCGGTAACCAGAAGTGTAACTTACTCTATTTTTAGCGCAATTTCCATTCTGGAGAATTGCGTTTATTAACTCGTCATTTCTGGGAATGGATGGATGAATGAATGTATGAATGTATGGATGAATGTGTGTCCGGGCTTTAAGTCGTATCTCCTCCTCAACGAAGCAATATCGATGACTAGTTCCAAAAGCAATTATGTTAAGCAAGTTACGAGGATGAACATAGGCCATAAAAATTACGGGTTTCTTTTATGGATTTCCCGGAAAAGCCAAAAAACCTCGAAAAAATGCAGTTTTTGGCCCATATCTCGGCAACCAGACCCTAAGCGACTTGAAACATGTACCAATCGATTTCTGCCATAATTTAGAACAATATTGCCGAAGAAAGTTTTCAAAAATATCCTTTCGTTCGGTCACAAAAATTTTTTTGAATTAATTAAAATTTGGACCGAATTAGTAGGCATTTTTTCCAACCACACCACACGCGTCATCACGTTCAATAGCTGCGCCATCGCGTTCCATGGCTGCGCCATCACGTTCAGTAGGCGCGCAATGGTTTTTAGTCATGTAACTCTATTGTAAATAAAACATGTAAAATACTGAAAAAAATTAATAAAAAACGTTTTAATAACTAACCAATGGTTTTACTTACCCTGCTCTTGATTTACGCTACGACAGCGCTATTTTTAGATAACATAAGGAAATTGCGCTAAAATTGTCACTAGACTTTTTAATTACCTTGTTTGTTTTTCAAAAGCCTATAACTTCAGTACTGTTTCAGATAAAAGATCTAATCATTTGCCTTCTGTCACATTTTGAGTTATTTCCGTTGATCGGAAGTAGTACTTTACGCTTTTCGATTTCTCAAAAAACATGAATTTTTAACGTACTAGTATTCCTCACTATTGTTTGCTGTTCACTAGGTGCGCATTTTTTTTCCTACGAGATTCTATTCAGTTTCCAAAAGTTTTAAGTATTTAGAATTTTATTAAAAATCATATCTATATCCAAAGTTACCATCCCCCGTAGTGTTATATAAGAATATTCAAGAAAGTTTGGGGGAGATCACTCACGCTTTATTAAAGCATGTAATAGTTTGTGGTTATAAATTCTTCTACAGTTTTGCATTTTTGTCATCTGTAAATAAATAGTACCATGTAGGTATTAGTAATATGAGATAAGTGAGAATACTAAGCTCAACACGTTTGGTGATTTAGCTTACCTCAATTGGACGATAGCTTTTTTAAAAATATGAAGGGAAACAACAAATAAATCGAATACAACATTTTATTAAGAAGGGAGACAACTCAAATAATAAATTAGGAACATTTTCTAAAATGTTTAAAAAATAATTAATATTCTTCTTATCAATATAATAATATAATATATATATATATATAGAATGCAATACTTATATTTAAAAATTAAATAGAAAACTATTGGATAAACATGAACAACTTTAGATAAGGTATAGTTTTCAGTGAAGTTACATAAAGTGTTTTTAATGTATATTTTACGATTAAAATGCCGAGCAAGATAAAGCAAAAATATTTTGTCAATGTTAATGTGTGTGAAAACATCTCATCAGTAAAACTGTATCCTAAAAGTCTAGCGAAACTAATGGAAATTTATTGAGCAGTTTGTTTGATTTTATTTTTTTTTTACTTGACTTGACTTAGTCCTCTTTGCTCCTCATGTAATGTACAATAATTTATTCAATTTAAAAAGCTATTTAGAAAATCTGGGAAATGGGCTGTTGAAAACGAAACAAGAGCTGGAAGGCTCACATAGACCCAGTGTTTCTTACAAAAAATTTCTCCGGGGGGGGGGGGGGATTAGACTTTCTTGGGGGGGGGGACAATGAGATGCCTGAAAGAAACTCTGCATAGACCAAATATAAGAGCCCGAAATCGAGTGGGAAAAAGAAGCGTAGCTGCAGCCCTTTGCTCATTAGTGCTCCACGTAATTAAGTCGTTAACAGTTCATAATTCTAATTGAAACATTATATCTAATATTACATATGAATTAAAAAGTTATAATATATACATACATCTATAATTTTTTTTTAAATAAATAATTCTGTTAGAAATTTAACATTTAATAATAGCACTTTACACTTCTATAACAGCCATCAATTTTTAACAAAGAAATAATCGCCATGAAACTTGACTTCAATGTCCTTCGGTACGGGCTGTCCCGCCCTCAACACGTGTGTCGTGTAGCCAAACTTGCGAGCGAACTCTCCAATCTCTTTGGCCGCTTGCTCCGTCTTCCCGCTCCACTCCATTTGTATGACTTTCACGTCAAGGGAAGAAAAAAATTCCTTCCCACAAGCCAGCGCGTGGTGCTCCGATGTTTCGATGTCCATCTTGACGTAGACAGACTTAGACTTGACCAGAGGAGTGAGGTCGTCCATGCAAATTGACTGGACAATGTCGCCATCAACGGGATTTTCCACAACAGCTGTCGCTCCAATATTTCCTCTAAAACGAAACAAAATACAATTTTCTTGTTTAATATGTTTGCTTGTATTTGTATTTGACGTGCTCTTCAAGACGTAAAAAGACGTATTAGTATAAAGATTAAAAATATACTTAATAACAAAGATTTATTATAAATTGTTTTGAAAAGTACTTTAAAAAAATTGCCATCCGTCTTTACTCAGTTCAACCTACAACATTGTCTGTTCTTTATTGTTCTAACAAGTTTGCAAAAATTATATTATTTAGAAAATATGGCTTTAAATACTACTAGACTACCCGTTTTCTAGTTAGATAACTGTGGGTTTCGGGGGTCATCCATAAATGACATCACGTCTGTCACTAATCACAAAATAACCAGACCCCACATTCAAAAAGGCGTAACACCTCAGACGTTTTTTGTCTTTTAAACACACTGAGCATGGGTCTGACAACATAATCTTTTCATAAGCTGAGGTCACAAAAACAGGTCAACTCTACTTCACCTGCCCAGTGTCATCCCAACTCAGACATGTTTTTGTCTGTGAAAACAGAGATTTTGGCTAAGCGGGGGTCTGACCACACTATCTCTTCATATGCTGTCGTCACAGGTGAACTTTACACCTACCCAACACTACTTCACCTGCCCAGTGTTCCGCCAAGTCTCAGACAACATGTTTTATCTTTAAAAAACAAAAATTCCGGCCGAGCATGGCTCTGACCACACTATCCACGTTATATACTGAGGAGAAAGAAACAGGTGAACTCTACTTCACCTGCCCTGTATCCCGCTAAGTTCCAATAGGCAAAGGCAACATTATCATTCACAACTAAAAAAAATATTTAAAAAAAAAACAAAAAAAAATACTGACATGTCTATAATCCATGCCACCCGCATGGTAACCTAATGTGCTAACCTCTTAGCTATCTAGGCTCTAGATAAGTTAATCTAATATATAAAGCTCAATTCTGTATGTTTGTAATAAGTTTGTCGTGGACATACTTCGATGGATTTAAGTGTTAGATTATTATCATGCTCACAGTCTAAATTTATGAGTTAAAAAATTAATACTGAAAGTGTTGGGAAATAATTTTCATTTTTCTAACTGACAGTAATAATTGTCGGCATGTTCATTAACCACAATTTTAAAAAAAATATCATCTTTTACAAAAATTCTAATTATATCTGAAAATTATTTATATTTAGTCCTTTAGCACTTACTTCCCTTTGATATATTAGGAAAACACAATTCCTTCCCTTTATAAAACATTGCATTAGTGGAAAAGAATTTACTTTTTATTTGTTTAATTTGTTTTGGTGTTGGGAAAAAAATAATTACATAATTAGCGGGGATTGATCAAGTGCAAATGTTGTAGGTATTTTACGGATAAGCTTGGAGTATTATAATTGTTCATTTGGTTTGGTTTGGCAACTACGTTCGTTTAAGTGAGTGCAAAAGACTATGAATAAGTTGGGGTACTATAGTCGTTTATTAAGCTGAAACAAGCGATTCTGCCCCGGGCTAGACTGTGAGCACTTTGCGTTTATGTTCGCGTTTGTGTTTTCATTGTGTTTAGGTTGGGTTTACGTTAGTGGTTGCGTTTTGATTTGGTTCGTTTTTGTTCTTTCTTTTTTCGTTTTCGTTTGTGTTTTTTTTTCTTTGGGTTTGTGTTTGTATTTGTGTTTGTGGTTGGTTTTGCGTTTGGATTTGGTTTGTTTTCGTTTGCTTTTTTGTTTGTGTTTTTTTTTCTTTGGGTTTGTGTTTGTGTTTGTGGTTGTGTTTATTGTTAGGTTTTTGTTTTCGTTTTTATTTGTAATTGTGTTAGCGTTATGTTTGCGTTTTGTTGTTTTGGTTTTGGTTGGTTGTGGTTTGGGTGGGCAATGCCGGGTTTATGATGATTACTAAACACACAGGTAATGGTCTTTAACAGAAAGGTTTTTCACAGAAGCCAGAGCAGGGCCTGGCCGGGACGGCTAGTAACTTATATATTTTACTTCTAAGCGGCGTAAGAATCTACGCGAATCGGCCCTAGAATTAGATCTAGAATTATTTCAAATTAAATTGTATCTTAAATTAGGCAATTACATAGCTAAACAAACAAAGATTTATATAAAATAATTAAGGCCTGAAATAGTTTAGTATAATATGACTCTAGTTCTAGATTCTAGATGTAGAGTTTACGTTAAATCTGGATCTAGATGTAGAATTTAGATCTAGAGTCTACGTTGAGTCTAGATTTAGTTCTAGAATCTTTTACATTAAGTGTAGATCTAGAATTTACGTAAAGTCTAGTGACCTAGATCTAGATAGTAGATCTAGATCTATATTCATAACTTGTTCTTCTTTCCACAGCTGATCTGTAGATCTAGAAAAATTTATTGTAAAACTAAATGAAAAAGACAGTTGAAAATTGATATAAGTGTTGGAACGTAATAAATACAACAAACGGTCGTATTGTTAAAGTTATAGACGACAGTTATAGCTTTAGAACGCGTTAAACACTGGAATGGGAACACAATTTTCTTCGATAGAAGCCGCCATTTTGTTGATTTAAAAAGTAAACAAATCATGTGACGTCACTATTCAGTCAAAATAAAGCCACTGTTTGAAAATTTTAAAATTAATGTGGTTAATCTACCAATGAATAAATCAATAAATTAATTAACGTCTTTAAATAAATTTGTGATTAACAGTCTGTCTGAAAACAAAAATTGTTCTCTACCTACATTCTATTTTACAGCTCTATACATAGAGCAGAATCTCTCCATTAGGCAATCAGACAAACAAAAAAAAAACAACTAAAAAATAAATATTCAAACATGTAAACAAACTTGATTTTTAGTAGTATAAAGATTTTTAAATGCTATTTTTATCCCCTCCTCTGACATGATAGCCGAAGTAGGATTAAACCTGGGCATTTGAAGGGTTATATACTGGACACTTAGACAAATTACCTTAACCTTATGCTGTAAGTTACACAACAGAACTAGGTGGGTGCATGACCCTATTAAGGACTCCAATCCAGCAACCTGCCCCAAGACTTTGTGGTTAATTAATAAATGCTTTACCACTTTATGATTTACATGACATAACACAGAGCTTCTAGTAACATAAATAACATAAGTATTGATTGTAAAATCAAATAACCAAACGCACGAGTAAGTTTTAAAGCCCAGCTTCAAGCTCCGGTCCCTGTAGATGGCGTTCTTGACGACGGTAACCAGGTGCGACAAGTTGCTGAGCTTGAGCGAGTGCTGGAGCAGCTGGATGTTGCTGTCCAGGATGTCCACGGCCACCACGTGCCTGCCCAGGGACGCGGCCATCAGTGTGTACTCACCCACGTTGGCGCCGAGGTCCACAAGCTGCATGTTGGGGTGCTCCTAAGGAATAAAATAAACAAGCTGGTTCCTGTTTGGATCACGGGATTTAGATTAATTTGTGTGGTCATACATATGAGCCACAGCACATCCTGGGTACCCACCAGACTCACGTTAAGGAAAGATGGCTGAGCACAGCACTGACAACGCTCTCTTTAGTTACAAATGTCAAGAAACATAACAGCTCTACGTCATCTACTCTATGATTCGTTAGGTCTGAAAGGGGAACTTCACTTACATATGAGCTTAACCTACTTTATATATATATATATATATATATATATATATATATATATATATATATATATATATATATATATATATATATATATATATATATATATATATATATATATATATATATATATATATATATATATATATATATATAATGTCAGATGGTAAACCGTTGGTGGGCAGCTGTGTACGTGTACGTGTACGTGTACGTGTAAGTGTAAGTGTAAGTGTACGTGTACGTGTACGTGTACGTGTACGTGTACGTGTACGTGTACGTGTACGTGTACGTGTACGTGTACGTGTACGTGTACGTGTACGTGTACGTGTACGTGTACGTGTACGTGTACGTGTACGTGTACGTGTACGTGTACGTGTACGTGTACGTGTACGTGTACGTGTACGTGTACGTGTACGTGTACGTGTACGTGTACGTGTACGTGTACGTGTACGTGTACGTGTACGTGTACGTGTACGTGTACGTGTACGTGTACGTGTACGTGTACGTGTACGTGCACGTGTATGTTTATATATACGTACATATACATATGTATATATATATATATATATATATATATATATATATATATATATATATATATATATATATATATATATATATATATATATATATATATATATATGTATGTATATATATATATATATATATAAATATATATATATATATATATATATATATATATATATACACATATATATACATATGTATATATGTATATATACGTATATATAAACATACACGTACACGTGTAAAACATTATATAACGTATATAACATTTCTTTAAAATAACAGACTTTCATTGTTAAGGGGATATGCTATGTTTTTTCCTATTTTTTACAATTTAATATCTAAAGCATTTTGAATACTTTTATCATGTTTGGCATATAAAAGTAAGTATTAAACAGCAAAAAAAGGGTTGAAAACAATTTTGGTTGTCATGGGAACCCGAAAAAACCTCCGCCATTTTGAATTTTTTGGTACTTTTAAAAATGCTAAGGCTTTTTTATTTATGCACCTATAGCAATAAAATTTAAACTGCTTATATTCCAGGATATATTAAAACTTTTGTCACGAAAACTTTTTGAAATAGCTACTAGTAAGAATTTTACAAAGTCTACAAAATCGTACCATTTTTAGTGTTCAAAATTTTCAAAATTTGCATATTAATTAGCAAATACTTTTTTCTATGTAAGCCATCACAATTCCCTCGTGACAAAAGTTGTATTTTTGCACGAAGAACAATTACTGAAAATATGGTTGCGATTGTTAAATAAATAAAAAAAGTAGTAGGCTTTATAGTGTTAAAAACATTCGAACTGAGATAAACAGCCAAAAGTAACGAAAAGTAGGTCACGAAAATACCATATCTGTGTAAACTGCAAAGCCGATTGCAAGCTTTGGGTGTTTCCGAGATTATGGAAATTAAGATTATCAAATAAAGGAGAAATCCAGCTTTCCATTGATGCCAAATACAATATGATGAGGGATATAAAACTTTTCATAGAGAGCGTGTAAGATTGGAAAAAATTGATTATTTTTTAATTAACAGGGTCATAAAAATGGTAATTTAAACACCTAAAAAATTTTTTTTCTCTTTAAAGTTATTATTTTCCTAATACAAAAATGGACAAAGTATCCAAAAGTGCAAGAAACCCATCATGACGAAAAACAAAAAATTTTGTGTTTTTTTGTCGCGCATATCCCCTTAATTAAGTAATATTGGTAAATGTATTATGTGTCTAGAATTTGATTTAGATCTACTTGTCTACTGGACTGAAGAGTTGACTTTAGAATCCTCCTTAAAATCACATACCAGTTATTAGTTTAGTATAAATTAAAAGAAATACATTTCATTCGTTGTTAGTCTTATATCTTTCGCACATTTCTTTAAGTGTGATAATGTGTTTTCCTCGCTATAAATATTCGTAATTTTATTTAAGTATGAGATCAATCAGAAAATGAAGTATCTTAGTATGAAAACTGAAAATAAATTAAAATGTACATTGACTATTCATGAGCATACCCTTAAGACTCTTGCCATATACATCATTAATTCTTCCTCCCATAATCCGTGACCCTGAAAAGTTAAAACGCAAAATAAACCATTCGCATTTAGATTTGAGTTAGGATTTTAATAATCATGCATACACTTTAATCAATGTTGGTGTGTGTGAGAATACTCTTTAGATTGTGACACTTAATTTCGTAGTTGATGCAGCTCATTTCATGTTAGAAGATTGATAACCGTTGTTTTAACTATTCGACCAGCAACAACGATAAACACAGGTTTGTCATTGGTTTTGAACCTGATGTTAAACCAACACTCAGACTTGACCGCCCTCGGTAAACTGGCGGGATTTCTCGAGGTGGCGTCTGGTGAGTTCCTGGCTCGCACACCCGGCCCTCGCGTCTTGAATTCTCACCTCTGGTTCAACTCTCTACCCCAGCAGGTGAGCTGTCTTTGGTTTTATTAGTCAGCTAAGGGCTCGGCGTGGTCGAGTCGCTAAAAGCTCATGGTTGCTAAACCGAAAAGTCTCGAGTTCGAACCCTCGGGCATTTGAGGTTCGTTAGCTGGGGACAGCCACTATTCTAGGAGAGAC
Organism: Physella acuta; assembly: GCF_028476545.2. Taxonomy (NCBI): domain Eukaryota; kingdom Metazoa; phylum Mollusca; class Gastropoda; family Physidae; genus Physella; species Physella acuta. Next base: position 906,158 of record NW_026731532.1, on the reverse strand, counting down.
AACTCCAAAATCAAACAACTACTGCCTTGTAGTTTGTTCTTGGTTGGACAAAGGCTATGGAAGCAAATCCAAAAAGAAAAGTAGGCTGAAATCGGAGTCAATGGCCTCAATGGCGCATAACCAGTTGACGCGTATCCTTAATTGTGATGGAGGCGTGGTCGAGTCGGTAAAAAAGCCCATGGTTGATAAGTTCGAAAAAGTCTCGAGTTTAAACCCTCTGGCAGATAAGGCTCGATCCCTTCCAACACTAAAATTTAAGAACGAAGAAGAAGAAGAATATTAGTCAGCTAATTGATTCAATGCGTATTCAGGTTAATTAGACCTTCAATAAACGCCAGTAGAGCTTATCACATAGTTGCGGAAATGGCTACTTTAAAGCAAACAAAACATTTCTCGTGACGTGATAGATTGGAAGAGCGTTCTACAGCTAACCCAAAGTAAAGCGACAGAAACTTGACAGGTGTTGCTTTGCTGTTCATTAATACATCGGAATAGACATGGTGTCAGTAATTCCATAATTTGTGACCCACTCACCTGGATAGCACCGGATATCCACACGTCCTCTTTAGCGTCGTGAGTGCAGATGGTGACCCCAGGTGGAGCTTTAGCTAAATGGACGCAGTTTTGTGGCCTTGGAAGGGATTCATTCGGAATGGACGGCACCACGTTTACGATAGGCTTAATCTTGACCTCTTGAACTTTACCCTCTTGTACACTAAGTCGTCTCAACAGCATCTGCACTGTTTCGTTAAAACTCTGAACTTGAGCTCTGAGGAGGTTAAGCTGGGTCAAGGTCTCAGGCTTTTCCTCGGCGTGTTGGGCATAGGTCCCCAAGAATATATCGGGGATTTCATCCAGTCCTGAAGGATTCGACCTGGCGAGGAAAGGTCTGTTTGGCTGAATATTTCCTACATAGACGTAAACCTGAAGGTAAAAACATTTTTTTTAATAAATGCCACTCCAATACACATTATACTGATGTCATACTGAAAGTAGGACAGAAGAAAGGGTTATAATATTACGTTAACTGTGATTAAAATTGACAACAAGATTTTACTACCTCAATATTTTGAGGAAATAATAATAATATAAACTACCAGCCATAATTAATAGAATCCTTAATTGAGTTGATAATTTACTTTACAACTAGAAAAAAAATTGCAGGAACAAATTTTGAATAATATTGAAATATTGTTCATCACAGAAACCAAAGAAGAACCAAATCGACCAAACGTAGTTAGAGGCGAGGACAAAGCTCCATAAAGGTGATTTATGAAGCTGTGCGGGGAACGTCAAGGAAAAGTAAACATTTCCTTATCCAAAAGGTATTACTCAGCTTGGGAACACGAATTTTTATAAGTGTGTGTGTGTGTGTTTGTTTATTTGTTTGTTTGTGTTTGTGATTTTTTTTTCTATTTCCACGGGGTTGCCCCGTGACCCAGTTTGCGGGAGCCCTTGCTTGTAAAATAAAGAAACAGATGGTTTACCTGATATAGACCGAAGACAACCACAAGTGGGAAAAAAAGGAATTTTATTCCAGCCGCTGCCCTAGAAAGTACAGCTGTGAAAGGAAAAAAGATTCATAAAAAACGTTTTAATAACAAGCTTTTATGTAATAATGCACTAAAAAGGAGAACATAAATTATACACTACTATTTAAATTACTATAAAGAAAAGCGTGGGTCACTTTAGTATCTATTGGATACCTTTACTAATATTTAGGAAGAGACCCACGCTTTTATTTATAGTAATTTAAATAGCAGTGTATAATTTATTTTGTACTTTTTAGTGCATTATTACATAAAAGCTTGTTATTAAAACGTTTTTTATGAATTTTTTTAATACTTTACATGTTTTATTTACAATAGTGTTGCTTGACTAAAAACCATTGCGCACCTATTGAACGTGATAACGTCCTATTGAACGTGATGACGCGTATATGATAGCGCGTAGTAGTTTAATGAGACAGCCTACTCGAACTCGGACAAAATTTTAATTAATTCATAAAAAAATAATTAGGCGACCAATTAAGTCAAATTGAATGTCTTGATGCATTGTCTTTATGTCTTGACCCACGTACCAACTAGGAACCGTATCTGACAGTTAGAAGTGCCCGTAATTTCGCTTTGCCCTTTTCGATCTAGACTGACGACAGACTGACGACAGACTGACGAGGAAGTGAGTTAAATAAAAGCTTGTAAAAATAAAAACTATTATAATTTAACAATTATATTGATTATCTATATATATAATTCTCTTCTTGGAGACGTTAGAAAACAACAAGCTGTAAGCGCGCCCCCTACCACCCCCACCCCTACATGGTCTGGTGAGCTGTGGTTCACGCTTAATGTTTACAATCTTAGAGCCGGGTTTAGTGACGGCTATTAGGGGCAGATAATTTAGTTTGAAACGATTTTAAACTTAGGTGAGGTAACTAAGTCGAGTTAACTTTCACGGGGGGGGGGGGGAGAGGGGTTGGGGAAAGGAGGGGGGTGGGTTATCGTCCTTAACGACCTACTGTTAGTGCTTTAAAGCAAACATTTTCAGTGGCAGCACTAGTACTGTCGAATTCACAAATTATGAATTACTGAAAAGTAGAAAATAAAACAACTAAATAGCGGCGTATAATACGCCGCGGGTCGGCTCGTATTTTATATTTTCATTAATATCATTTTGTTGATAATATAAAATAGTCATAATTTTGATGTTTAGTTTGTGGTGAGGATTAATTTGTAAAAGAAAGATGTCGGTAGTCATAAAAGATATTGCAGGCCCTTTACAGATATGGATGGTAGCGATATGCGTGGTGGTGTTTCGCATGGTCCACATGAAGAGTATTATATATATATATATATATATATATATTTAGTTGTTTTATTTTTTACTTTTCAGTACTTTAGTTAGTGAATTCGACACTACCCTTCCTTCCATTCCTCCCCCCCCCCCCCCCGGCCAGTGTTCCCTCTAAACTTATATCCTTTTATAAGACTTTTAGAACACCGCACATACAAAATACACGTTGAACACTAGCTTTTTTCCCTTAGAGGGAACATTTCCCCCCTCCCCCCGCCATCGTGAAAGCAGCCGTCCGTGACGACAGTTTACGGACGACAATGGAAAGATCAAGCAGAACTTCTTACCACTCCTTAGTTTCAAATCGTTTAAAAGCTAAGTTATCTGCCCCTAATAGCGGTTACTATTTTTTCGACCCGGATCTATGATTGTAAACATCCGGGGTGAACCTTAGCGCACCAGACAGGTGGGGGTGGGGGCGGTATAAATATGGGGCATTTAGCCAGGGATTGATTCTTTGGTTTAATTAATACTAACAATATTACATAAAAAATGACATAAGAACTTATTATGTCATATATAAGACTATATATATATATATATATATATATATATATATATATATATATATATATGTAACTGGGGTAGGCCTAACTACCAGTTACAAATGATAACGAACGAGAAGCCGAGACACAGTGTTGGTCTGATGCAACCGATAACAGGTGGCTTATTGGGTCGGGCTGATAACAACCTCAAAGCCGGCGCGTGCTATTTTGGGAAACGGTATTCAGACGGCCTGTCGGCTTTGATGGATAGGACGCAGATGTTATTTTACGGTCTGTACGTTTGAACTACGCAACTGGTGGTCGGAGATCGAGTACAAGTATCGATTACGGAGGAATACAAGTACGGGGACGAGTACGGATACAAGGCATAAATAGGAGGGCACGGCAGGACTCGTTCTCTCTCTTCCCGTTTCAGCGAGCTCTCTTCCATCTTTCATCGCTCGCTTAGATCAGTCAGTCTGTGTGACTATGTCAAGTCGGTTATAGAACGGGTTAGCCGTATTGTGTTAAGGAGGATTATAGACATGTGGATTCAGTTATATAAAGCCTAGTGAAGGACTGTTAGGGGTCAGTTGATTCAGACTATTATTGAGAAGCATTCCTGTTGATTTATTGTGTTATTATGAAGCATTTCTTGATTCATGTAATAAAGGATCAATAGCGAACCTGCATCTTGAGTATCTATACTGTGGTCAATGTTGTCTAGAATGAGTGGTTAAACTCGTTAACACGTGGCACTACAGGCAATTAGGTCTCATTACATGTGGCGTTGCGAGCATGGTAACTGTTGGCTCGTTACAATTGGCGTTGTCGGCAGGATAAATGTTCGCTCGTCACAATTGGCGCTGCGAGCAGGGTAAATGTTCGCTCGTCACAATTGGCGCTGCGATCAGGATGAATTCAACTAGACTTGCCGTTTAAGGCACCTATAGTCAACCTTGTGCATAACTGTGTTTAGTGTGTGTGTGAATTCGGACATTCAGGAACTGTGAAAATTGAGGAACGAGGAAAAATTTTTCATACACACACGGTAAGAAAGAACTCTTTTTTTTTAGTACTTAAGGAAGAAAATGTCTACTCTGGACGAGAAGCAGACCCATATAGTGGTCCTACCCAGAGAGTCCCATATTAACAAATTTTACGGGGACGGAGATCCAACTTTAACCAACAGGTTCAGTGAAGAGGTCAAAGCGGCCTGGGCCTCGAGACATATGTCACCAGAGGAAAGATTAAGACTGCTGATGGGTAGTATAGGTGAAACGGTTAGGGCAGAGGTTAAGTGCCACGATAGGACCGTCCAATCAGATCCAGATAAGGTGCTGGATCTGATTATGGAGACCTTTGGGGAGAGACGGTCGGGAGTGCAACTGCTATCGGGATTCGTGGGCTTAAAGCAGAGAATGGCGGAGAGTGTGATGGAGTACTCACACAGGATGAACAGGGCCTTTGATTTGGTAAAGGGCAAATCACCGGACATTGATGTACGCCTACTGAGGGACCATTTCATCGAGGGGCTAGCAACCCCGATCTTAAAGAGAGAGTTGAAAGAGGAGGTCCACAGAGACCAGCAGTTGACCTTCCTTCAGGTCAGGAACTCAGCGATCCGCAGGTCCGAGGATGAGGACCAATCGAACTGTTCGGTGGACAAAGTCTCTGTGCCTCAACAGAGACAATCCCCACCCACAGGGGCCGACACGATGGAGACCATGATGGCTCAACTGTTGGCCCACCTAGAGAAGGTTGACCAACGCTTGAAGTGGTTGGAAAGCAGGTCAACAGCTGAGAATCAGGAAAAGAACGGGACAAAACAGGGACGGGTTGGACGGCCGCGTCCTGCCAAGCCATCACTCCAATGGACGGCAGACGGTCGACCAATTTGTTTGTCTTGTTCACAACCCGGACATATGGCACAACACTGTCCGGTGAAACGATCGCTCTCTGTAGGACAGGTCAAGGCTACAGAGCGGCGAGGTAATGACTTAGTAAACAAAATGACAAAGAAACACAGTAAGGAGAAAAAGAAAGGCAAAACACAACTAATAAAAAAAATGAACTGTGAAATGAACTTGAATGTTGAAAAGTTTCAAGTGAACAATTTGTTGGTAGAGAAAAATGATGATAAGAAGAAAATTGGTAGACTTAATAAAGGAATTCAAAGTCTAACCAGGAAACTGGATAGGAAAAGTTCATGCAAATCAAAAGCACAGGAGAAATGTTCATCTTTAGAGTGTCTGTTATCGGAAGAAGTAAATAAAAATAGTGGACAACAGAACAGTGTTGGCAAACTAGAAAAATTATCAGATATTGAAAAAGAACTTCAAATTACAGCAAGGCTGGGATCCATCGAACAGCGATGGGCAGCAGAATTGGCACTCGTTGACCTAGAGAGAAAACATCGCCCGGGGCGGTCCAATGGCAATGCGGACGCCTTATCAAGGAATCCTTACGAGAGACCGGGCGATGAGGAAGAAACGCTGACAGGAATATGTAAGGTCAGATCGTCAACAGATATCCCTCATGGGGTACAAGTGATGCAGAACGGGCAGACCGGGGTGGAGCACATATCCACGGAACCCGAACATATGGACAGTAGTGATTTTAATTGCCTTAATCACCAAAAGATAAGAGATGCCCAGAGAACGGATAGTGGCTTACAACCGCTATTGAAACACGTCCAGGAACAAAAATTCCCAGGAAGAAGGGAAAGAGAACAATTTGGTCGAGAAACAAAGAAAATACTGAGTCAGTGGAACCGTCTCAGTATAAAGGATGGTGTTCTCATGCGGAGAATTCATGACCAAATTGATGGCACAATACACCAGGTGGTGGTGCCGGGACAATTACGAGGAGAAGTGCTAAGGTTGGCACATGACAGGGCAGGACACCAGGGTCAGGACAGAACCCACAAAATATTACGACGGAGGTGTTACTGGCCCAATATGGAAATGGAGGTCAAACGCCATTGTGAGGCTTGTGTGAGGTGTCAGCATGCGAAAATGCCAGTTGTCAAAATGAGACAGCCATCAGGACACCTACTAGCGACAAAACCACTAGAGATTGTGGCTATGGACTTTACGTCGTTGGAGCAATCATCGGATGGGACGGAACATGTGTTGGTAATGACTGATGTATTCACCAAATGGACTGTGGCGGTGCCCACACGAGATCAGACTGCCAAAACAGTGGCAAAGGTCTTATTACAACATTGGTTCATCAAATATGGCATACCAAGACAATTACACTCTGACCAAGGAAGGGCCTTTGAGTCAGAAGTAATTAACCAACTGTGCAACCACTACGGGATCAACAAATCTAGAACAACCACATTTAATCCGAAAGGAAACGGACAGTGTGAACGGTTCAACCGCAGCATGCATGATTTGCTGCGTACGCTAGAACCTGAACAGAAAAAACGTTGGCCTGATTTTCTCCCAGAGTTGGTATATCTATACAACTGCACACCACATGCCACAACCGGCTTTACGCCATACATGTTGCTGTTCGGACGAGAGGCTCGACTCCCTCTTGATTTGTTCCTAGGAAAAAGGGAGAGTATGACTGGCTCATACACCGCACTGGAATATGTGAATGAACATATGAGAAGAATTAGAGAAATGTACAGGGTAGTACAGGAAAGACTAGAACATGAATCTCGGCGAAGGGAACCGCCGATACAGACGAAGGACCCGCCACTCAAACTGAATGACAGGGTATTACTGCGTAGCCACCCGTTAGGCAGAAACAAAATCCACGATCTCTGGGGACAGGAGATATGGCAAGTCGTGGAGATGCCTAAAGTAGCAGGTGGCCCCTTTAAGATAAGACCCATCGATCACGCCAAACCGGATCGGTGGGCGAATATTGCTCAATTAAAGAAATATTGGAATAGGCAAGAAGAGCAGTTACACACAGAGAAACCCAAGACAATTAGGGAACCGGAAGTTACAACGGAAATTCACATACCCATTCCGGAACCATATCACCATCAACAGAACAACAGCGATACGCAAGGGGAGGATACCGGCAACAATGAGGATCCCGGTCCCTCCAGAAGCAGAGAGACAGTAGACCATCAGATAAGTGGTCCGCGGAGAAGTTTAAGGAACAGAAGGAATACGAAATTTTTTGTCAGCAACCATCAATTCTTTCATGGTCGCGCTGGTATGAAAACAGACTGTTCAAAGAGCTATAGAAGTGAACTGGTGAAGGCACCAAATGGAAAGGGTGGATGTGAATTCTAGAACTGTTTTGTGTCTCAGAAAGATGATGTAGACACAGTTGATATGTGAAATAGGTAGAACTGTCAATCGTATACGAATGGAACGTCGTGGACAGTGAGTGGAACAATAGATTTTTTTTTTACGACTGTGCGATTGACTTTGGAGGAGTGCACCTGCCAGGCGTTGTTTGTGGTTGAAAACACACAAAAAAAGCAGGGGTGGATGTAACTGGGGTAGGCCTAACTACCAGTTACAAATGATAACGAACGAGAAGCCGAGACACAGTGTTGGTCTGATGCAACCGATAACAGGTGGCTTATTGGGTCGGGCTGATAACAACCTCAAAGCCGGCGCGTGCTATTTTGGGAAACGGTATTCAGACGGCCTGTCGGCTTTGATGGATAGGACGCAGATGTTATTTTACGGTCTGTACGTTTGAACTACGCAACTGGTGGTCGGAGATCGAGTACAAGTATCGATTACGGAGGAATACAAGTACGGGGACGAGTACGGATACAAGGCATAAATAGGAGGGCACGGCAGGACTCGTTCTCTCTCTTCCCGTTTCAGCGAGCTCTCTTCCATCTTTCATCGCTCGCTTAGATCAGTCAGTCTGTGTGACTATGTCAAGTCGGTTATAGAACGGGTTAGCCGTATTGTGTTAAGGAGGATTATAGACATGTGGATTCAGTTATATAAAGCCTAGTGAAGGACTGTTAGGGGTCAGTTGATTCAGACTATTATTGAGAAGCATTCCTGTTGATTTATTGTGTTATTATGAAGCATTTCTTGATTCATGTAATAAAGGATCAATAGCGAACCTGCATCTTGAGTATCTATACTGTGGTCAATGTTGTCTAGAATGAGTGGTTAAACTCGTTAACACGTGGCACTACAGGCAATTAGGTCTCATTACATGTGGCGTTGCGAGCATGGTAACTGTTGGCTCGTTACAATTGGCGTTGTCGGCAGGATAAATGTTCGCTCGTCACATATATATATATATATATATATATATATATATATATATATATATATATATATATATATATAACTACTATAAAGCGCTTTTGAATGTAAATTGACCAAGTTGAGAGAAATTACCTTTGTTTAGCCGCATTTCCGGATTTGCTAATGTAGAATGACAGAGACTAGTTACATTAATGCATCAAAACTTGTGCTGTCTTCTTGCATGATGTGACAAAAAATGACATACATCTTCAAAAATATATATATATATATATATATATATATATATATATATATATATATATATATATATATATATATGTGTGTGTGTGTGTGTGTGTGTGTGTGTGTGTGTCTGTGTGTCTGTCTGTGTGTCTGTGTCTGTGTGTCTGTGTGTGTGTGCGTGTGCGTGTGTGTGTCAGTGGCGTAGCAGGGAGGTTAGGTAGGGTTACAATCCCCCCCCCCCCCGCCGGCCTTGGACCTCTCTGTAAAAAAATGTAGTACCATAATACCCCTGTTACTTATTTAAATCTATTTCTGAATAAGTATATGTGTATAATTGTATATGTGTGTTTAGAACAGTCAACTAAAACGGAAGCCATGTTTACTCTGAGTTGGTTTCCTCCACCCCCCCCCCCCCCCCATTCCCCGCCGCCACCCCCACCTCACCACCTAAAACGGGATAGGCCTTAATTGTGTAGAGCGACATTAATGTCACGCCTAGGTATACCCTGGGTACGATAATTGACCTAATGTGACCGGACAGTGGTGACTGAAGTTGACCCTCCCCCCAATACACCCCGAACTGATCTGTTAAGTACATTTGTTACAACGCGTAATGAGATACCGAAAAACCACTCTGCCAGAATCATAGCTTTTGAAACAGGTAAAATTGTAAATATTGTTTTTGCAATTACCAGTAAAGAGGCGTGTGATCAATACAGTGATCCGCACGCTACATTGATATATCCGCCAGTCCGGTTGAGTGGGAGGAAGTGAGTGTCTGGGGGGGGGGGGAGGTGAGGTGTGTATCTCTTTCTACCATTCAGATTATGCACTTTAAAATGTTGATTTACTTGAGGGCTGATCGAGTGATGTTTGGCTTGAGACTGTCTGAATTAAAATTTATACTTTATTAATTTTTATTTATTTTTCCCTGTACATTTTTTTTTCTGTTAAGTGAGAGTTCCCAGTCTGTCTTAGTTTTGCTTGAAATATTTCTTTCAACTTGATGTCAGTGTATTTTATGAAAAAAACTGAATGTATTTCTTATTTGCCAAATAGTCGATCTATAAATAGCCGTTGCTACTTGTCTGTTTTCGTCTTCTGTTCTTTGTCTAGTCGTGTTAATTAAGTTAGGTGTGATTGCTTTATTTGTTGTGGCTGTTTGATTTGTGGTTTTTTATATTTTCGCAAGTGTTTGCTTTGCTTTCTGTACAAATATACAATCTAAATAAATGTGTTTCTCGGTTTCTTGTATATTTTGTTTACACGTTTCACATGTTATTTTAATATTTTGATTTGACATTGTATTTCGTGAAAATGGAGTTGTATTAAAAATCATTCTGTATGCTACTTCCCTTTCTTTTGGTGTAATACGTTTATTATGTAGGTGTCTAAATGTATCTTTAATGTCTATTATATTATGTTCCGTGGCTCAACTAATTCTCGTGTATAAAGGTGTCGCTTGTTGTTTGATTAGGATGTCGTATATTTTGTGTGTGTCTTCCCCAATAATGCTTTTGTTTTCTTTGGAATATTTATAGCGTTTCTTAATAAAAAGCTGCCTGTCATTTCCCCCATAGTGCGGTGTTGTGATGTTTAACATTAAAATGCCCTTTATGTTTAACTCTATGTAGTATTAGGCTAATGGATGATAATGTGGTTCTATCCTTATTCTATCCAGATGTTTTAATCGGAAGGTGTTTATTTTAGTATGAATGTCGTGTAGTCCTATACCTCCATTTAATTTGTTTTGTATTAAGGTTGTGTGGCTAATGTTTCTTATTGTGTTTTTGAAAATGAACTCTCTAATGTGCTTGTTTGTTGTTTTAATAAATTAGTTGGGTATTGTAGAGTTCGTCGCTACGAAAATTATTTTTGGAATGATATATCTGTTTACTAATGCAGCTCTGGCAAAAATTGTTGTATTGCAATTGTGGTAATTTTCTAGATTGTGATTTATTTTATTTTTCAGTGTGACCCAAGTTTCTTAGTCGTCTTTTGTGGGATCGCTGGTATAGGTTATTCCATAAATAAATTCTGAGTTTGTCTGTTATTGTGATGTCTATGTGATAATTATCTTTACGTTTCCATTTACCTATACCCATTACTTTTGATTTTTCTATTTTTCTGTGTTCATTTAACCCTCCCTCCCCCCCCCCCCTCCCCGCTTCCTTTCCCAAAGTTGTTGAATTTTTCTATTACAGTCTGCATTTCAGCATTTATTGTTTTGATTAACCATGTATGATCTATTCTATCGAAAGTTTTCTGTTGGTCGATGCTAAGAATTGCTAGTTGTGTGTCTTTCTGCGTGCTATAATCTATGATGTCTGTGATTAAGTGCGTGTATCGGGGTGCATTAATTTAGATATGAAAGGTTCGAGTTTCTTAACTAAAGTTTTTGTCAATATTTTATAATCACTGTTGAGTAAAGATATAGGTCTGTAATTTATCATTTTTGTCCTGTCCGTATCGTGTTTAGGAATGAGTGTTATATATGTCCTGTTAAAATCTGTAGCACAATCCTCTCTTTTATGTATGTCTTGAAATGTAGTGTGTAAAAGGAGTATTAAGTCATTTTTGAAGGTTTTATAAAATTCACTGGTTAGTCAGTCTGGTCCTGGAGCTTTATTTAGTTTTAGTCCGTCTATCGTCTTGGATATTTCCTCTTTAGTAATTGGCGCGTTGAAATTGGAACAGTCATCGTTGTCTAGCCTTGTTGTGCAATTAAGATAATGTTCTTGTATTTCATAGTCTGTATCTTCCTTGTTGAAGAGATTTTGATAGTATAAAGTAAACTGACGTTTTATTTTTTCCAGGTCATTTGTTATAGTCCCGTTGTCATCTGTTGTGCTACATATCTGTTTACTGTTGCAGTGTATTTTTTCCAAAATTGTGTTGTAATGGGAAGGCTCTTCGTTGCCTGTCATGTCTATTCTACTACGTATTAGCGCTCTCTTATGTCTATGTGTTTGTATTTTGTTTAATTCTGATTCTACTTTTTCAATTTTGTCCTGTGATACACTATGACTGATTAACGTATCTAGATGTCTGTCCGATAGTTCTTCCATAATTGTCTGGCTATTTGATAGAGTATTTCCGTACAATATATTTAAAATCTTCCTTGTGCTCTAGTGCATGTGTGTTTGATTCTCTCTGTGTGAATTCTGATTCTAGCTTCCTTATTTCTGCGATGTATTCTCGATTTTCTAGAAGTGTGTTGTTGAGTTTCCAATATGTATTCTTTGTTCTGAATTTTGCATCTCATTTTGTTTGTCTTATAAATAAAACGCGAGTAAGCTCCCCCAAACTTTGTCTTAAATTGGTAAGTAGGCCTACCTGTAAGGTTTGGGATGGCATTTCCCATGTAATCTGGCTTTCCATGTAAAAATAGTAGTTACGTTTGAGACAAATAAACGCTTCCTTTTCAAGAAAAACCGTCCCATATCGGACTAAACAGGCCTTATGGATAATAACACGTTGACGTGTTATATGTGGGTTAGAATAAATTCCCTGCGACATCCAGTAAAGAATGCAAATATAAAAAGCTCTTATACAACAGTTAAGTTTGGGCTGACATTTTTACTGAAATCGGGCAATAAAAATATAGATGCTTGTGACAAATCAGCTATTTTGTTTTGTTAAGAAAGCATAGTAAAAACTTGTTGAGAATGTGATATAAAATTGTCACATTCTGTTTTTTTTTTTTTTTGAGAAATCAAAGAACAATTCAAGTGCCCAATCCAATTACCAAAAAACACTCAGAAGTTGTCGGGAACCAACACATAAGATGATAGAGCATACGACCGCTAACCTGTAAGTCTCGAGTTCAAATCCCGAGTTCGTGTCAGTAGAACGTCCATGAGCCTACCCAGCTCTGACTTACGTTAGGGCGGCCGGGCATAGCCTTGACCACACTATCCCTTTAGATGCCGATGTTACTGAAACAGGTGAAATCTACTTCACCAATTCCATAGATTGTCAGCACCTAACTCAAGTTATTTTAGAAAATGAAAATAGAGAAATGTACCATTTCCGTGGATTGGAGGTCATTCAAAATTTTAAAGTAAGTAAGCATAAGATATTATACTTACATAAAACAGTCCGTTACCGAACTGAAGCAGTACTCAAGTTACCGTATTCTCACGGAGAGAGAATAACAGCACATTCGGTTACAAGTACCAGAAATATTTAAAAAGTTGGTAGAAACCTAGGCAAAAAAACATTTACTTAACTGTAAAATTCCATCCACATAACTGAAACAGAATACAAGCTATTGGCTTTTGAGAAACCAAAAGTGGAGTAAGTATCAGTTCGTTTTGCAGAGACTCGCCCAAAAATTGACAGAAAACTACATACTTAAAATAATAATACTATATGACATTTCATCAATACAACTGAAACGGTACTCTTACGGGCAGATAGACAGACAAACAGACAGACAGACACATACACAAATACATACACTGACATACAGCCATAAGCATTTCTTTATAGTTTTTTAAAAAGTAGTGTAAAATTTATTTTCTAGTTTTTTAGTGCATTATTACATATAAGCTTGTTATTAAAACGTTTTTTATATTGTTTAAAGTAATTAAAAATATAGCAGTACATAAATCAACCCTAAATAAATTAAAATAAAACAAAAAACACACCTGACACGTTGAGGTGAATCACACTATGAATTTAAACGAATTTTTTAAAGCAAAATAATAAAACTCCTTCTAGGATTTCCCACCTGCGAGTATAAGGCCTACACACATCCAACGTCAGTAGTAACGGATCGTTGAGTTTGGTAGATACTAATCTGAGACGCTTGTAGTTGAGATTTAAGATGCTCAGCCAGGGGAAGAAAGGATTACAACTCGACGCAGTAGCGGATCTACCATGCCACCTAAACACGTTACGATTGGGGGTTTGGAATAGAGGTGTGTGTGTGTGTGTGTGTATGGGAGGGGGGGTGGAGGGGATACCTGGTCGTTTAGGGGACCCAGAGCAGACCACAAATATAATAAAAATATTAATGTTAAAATTTAATTTTCGTGTAATTTTTTCCATCGGTGTTGCTTTGAAGAAATCTACCATAGCTGTGGTTAAGTTGTCTTTAACTCAAGCTGGTGCGTAAATGAATTAATCGCCACTATACAAACTGTATTGTGAAAGATTGGCAACCGTGAAACGACTTCAGTGACGTAATGTTCTCCCTTGCATGGCCGAATAGGGTCCCGCAGCACGTTAACCTCGACACAACAAAAGTACACGGACGTCTGCACGTCTTTCTCTGAGACAATGGCCCACTGACCACCTATTCCTAATGCGCCATGGGTCGACACAATGAACCAACTTATCCAACTAGCTTTGGCTATATAATATCATGCCTAATTAGTTCTAATGTGACTTTGTTGAATATGGTGGGCCCCTTATCCACCAAACTGATGTGTCTTTGTTCCATATGGTGGGCCCCTTTATCCACCTAATTGATGGCCATTTGTTCCATATTGTGGGCCCCTTATCCACCTAATTGATGGCCCTTTGTTCCATATGGTGGGCCCCCTTATCCACCTAATTGATGGGCCTTTGTTCCATATGGTGGGCCCCATTATCCACCTAACTGATGTGCCTTTGTTCCATATGGTGGGCCCCTTATCCACCTAATTGATGGCCGTTTGTTCCATATGGTGGGCCCCTTTATCCACATAACTGAATCGCCTTTGTTCCATATGGTGGGCCCCATTATCCACCTAACTGATAGGCCTTTGTTCTATATGGTTGGCCCTTATCCACCTAACTGATGGGCCTTTGTTCTATATGGTTGGCCCTTATCCACCTAACTGATGGGCCTTTGTTCTATATGGTGGGCCCTTATCCACCTAACTGATGGGCCTTTGTTTTAAAGGGTTGGCCCACTTATCTATCTAACTCTGATTGGCCTTGGCTCACGATGGTGGACTTCCCTGACTCATAAAAGTGTAACTCGTAAATAAGAAGAGGGCATACGACTGAAACAGGGGCCATTTTATCGTAGGTTAAATGAAGGGGCAGATTTCATCGAGAGTCGTTTTGTCGGATGTCCAGCTGACCGGAGCCATAATGTCGCGGGCCATTTAGATGGACTTGGTGCTATATGGGTGGGAGCCATATGGCAGATTGATTAATGCTGTCTTTTAATCAAAGACCTTTCAAAGTTTAGATCCCTCCTTACTTAAATTTAATATTCTCTCAACAGGCAGTAGCTAGAAGCTGTTTAAAATCAATACGTAAGAAAGTTAACAGAAAAGATACTAAAGATTTTATTAATTCAGATAGTTTAATTTATTTAACATACTTATAAAATTTAAATACACACACACACACACACACACACACACACACATATATATATATATATATATATATATATATATATATATATATATATATATATATATATATATATATATATATATATATATATATATATATATATATAGAGCCTATTTATATATAAGCAACCTTTCTTTTTATTTCGATCAGTCGGTGCTATTTCTAGGAAAACGTCCTTAAATATGTATACGAAGACTGTATATATATATATATATATATATATATATATATATATATATATATATATATATATATATAAATATAAATATAAATTTATATATATATATATATATATATATATATATATATATATATATATATATATATATATATATGGGTGGGAGGCCTTTTTTTAGTTCCGCCACTGATTCTAAACTGTGTTACGATAAAAACGGCGAACAGCTAATAGCGCACATTTTTCTTTGCCTATTAAAGAACTATTAAATCATGCGATGCATTTTTAAAAATCTGTTTCTGGCCGGCTGTCTGAACCAAGTATAGAGTGTGGTGGGGGGGGGCATTGTTGTGCGAAGGTCATCTAACAAAACTTAGTCCGCCTCAGGTGTAACATCAAACGCTAACGGAACAAAAGAAAACGTTTTGCCAACATTAGTGGTTCAGTGCGGTTTGTGTCATTCTACAGCACATTACACGACAAGGGGGGAGAAGAGTGTTATTATTGAACTGACAGGTTAGGCCGTTACTTTTTGGGTAACAGTGAAGGAAGCTATGCTAAGGTCAGTGATACCTACACTCTAATTGTAGAATACAGTCATTGCAACATGTTATACATGCATTCTACAATACCTGTATCTTGCTATATATGTAACCTAAAATATTAATAGCCTGCAATACCTGTAACCTGGTATATCTGTATTCTAATATACCTGTAACCTGGTATATCTGTATTATGATATACCTGTAACCTGGTATATCTGTATTCTGATATACCTGTAACCTGGTATATCTGTATTCTAATATACCTGTAACCTGGTATATCTGTATTCTGATATACCTGTAACCTGGTATATCTGTATTCTGATATACCTGTAACCTGGTATATCTGTGACCTGCTAAACTTGTAATCTGCTAAACCTGTAACCTATTTGGTGTAATACACGTTAACACGCAATATTGTTTAACTGAGTTGTGGGAAATTCAATCCAACATTACATTTAAAACGAAGAAGATGAAGAAGAAATTATTATTATTATTATACTGTGCTATATTAATATATACCCACAATTGTAATTCAGAGTTAGAGAAAATGAAAACAAGAAAACATCTTCTTAGTATAAACTGTACCACAATAGTTTGGCGAAACGATTGTAAAAAATTATAATGGGCTGTTTGGGCCCATCATCTAAGTAAAGAGAAAAGCCTTGTACATGGGCAACACCTGGCTCTTCTCAGCGTAGGCCGGGCTTTGTGTTTGGATTTTTAATGTGCAATCATCCATTGGTCTATTAGACAATGGAGCCATACGACAAAGCAACTAGTGATCTGGAAAGTCATAGAGACGTTATCGTGAAAACGAAGCCTGAACTGTGGAGCGAAATTATAGAGCCGCCCTAATCGGGTCCGGTGGGGAAGAGTAAATGCAGCTTTTTGTTCCTCAGGTATTTCCAACTTTATGATTAAGCCAAGTTAACAAATGATGACTTTCGTTGAAAAGGCCTAGGTAATATTACTAATGTTTGAACTTCTTAAAATTTATCATTACATCTTTTAATTTTTACAAAGGACTTTAATTATTGGCTAGTAGTTCCACATCTGATTTTTTAAAAAGTGTCTTGAGCTGTTCAGGGTTATCAATATTATTAAAACACCAATTAATTTTTTACAAAAATATAATCGCCACGAAACAGAACATCAATGTCCTTCGGCCCGAGTTGCCCAGCCCTCAACACGTGTGTCGTGTAGCCAAATTTGTCAGCGAACTCTCAATATTATTAAAACACCAATTAATTTTTTACAAAAATATAATCGCCACGAAACTGGACATCAATGTCCTTCGGCCTGAGCTGCCCGGCACTCAACACGTGTGTCGTGTAGCCAAACTTGTCAGCGAACTCTCCAATTTCTTTGGCCGCTTGCTCCGTCTTCCCGCTCCACTCCATCTGTATGACTTTCACGTCAAGGGAAGAAAAAAATTCCTTCCCACAAGCCAGTGCGTGGTGCTCCGATGTTTCGATGTCCATCTTGACGTAGACAGACTTAGACTTGACCAGAGGAATCAGGTCGTCCAGACAAATTGACTGGACAATGTCGCCGGCGGTTGAGTTCTCAACAACAGCTGTCCCTCCTATATTTCCTCTAAAACGAAACGAAATGTAATTTCTTCATGTTTGTATTTGATGTATTCATCAATAAAACGGATTAGCATAAAGCTAAATAATACGATACTCAAAACAAAGATTTATCATTAAATATTGTTTAAAAATAAAAAATAAATGATCATGCGTTGCTTCACCCCCTAACCTATATAAATGAGTGTTCTTAATCGTTCCATACAAGTTTTCGACAATTCAAGTTTATTAACATATTGAAAATACAACTTTTTAAATACTATTATTTAACGCGAATTTATTTCCTCTGTGAGCAGCCGAAGTTGAATTTAACATAACATTTGAAATGTTATGTAGTGGCACTAAGACCAACTGCCGATACTTTACACATACAGTCAGTTACACTAGACTTAGAGAGCTAGGTGGATTCAAGGGCTAATTTCGGTCTTGAGTTCGTCAACCTAACTCAATACTTTATGGTTGTTTAATGAATAATCTACCATTAAAAACACTTAATATAGCACGGAGCTTCTAATAACATATATTTTGATTGAAAAATTAAATAGCCAAACTCACGAGTAAGTTTTAAAGCCCAGCTTCAAGCTGCGGTCCCTGTAGATGGCGTTCTTGACGACGGTAACCAGGTGCGACAAGTTGCTGAGCTTGAGCGAGTGCTGGAGCAGCTGGATGTTGCTGTCCAGGATGTCCACGGCCACAACGTGCCTGCCCAGGGACGCGGCCATCAGTGTGTACTCACCCACGTTGGCGCCGAGGTCCACAAGCTGCATGTTGGGGTGCTCCTGAGGAATAAAATAAACGAGCTGGTTCTTGTATTGGATAAAGAAAATCAACATAGCAGAGATCGATGTATGGGAGATAGCTAGTATAGTGCGGAAAACACAGGGAGCAGGACATTACACCACGTTAATTCTCCCCTGCCCCCTCCCGACATTCCCACCCCGTCATTACCCTCGGAGCATTTCCCCCCTTCCCCTTATGATAATAACCCCCCCCCCCCCCCGGGTAATTACCCATGGCTCAAAATTCTCACTCTACAAAATGAACAATATAAAATATATTATACATTTCTTAGAAGGAGATGGAGTTCTACTGTTCTTAATTGTAATGATCGGAAGGGATTTCCTCCAACATAACAACCTAAAATCTAGTTCAGTTTATTTTTAATCATAAACAGAGCGAATAAAGCTGATGTCTTTATTTCCTAATGCGTAGAACATATCTCTGCTCAAATAAAATACCCTACACCGCGGTCCAGAGGCGTAGAGACCCTTCCCGGCGCCCGGGGACAAACTTTCAATTTTCGATTTGCACCCCCCCCCCCCCTTCAAACTTTCGAGATTTGCAACCCCCCCCCCCCCCCTCAAACTTTTGATTTGCACTCCCCCCTCATATATTTTTTTATATTTCTAAAGCAAAAATGCAGCTAAAATAATATTTTAATCGGTTTTTCCAACCCATTTTGGCGCCCCCTAAGGTCTGCGGCCGGGGACATATGTGCCCCCCCCCCATTCGTTACGCCTCTGCCGCGGTCATGCCAAACAGTGACACCAGATTTAAGAAGTAAGTTTACGTCATTCTAAAAATCCAGTCCTTTCGTTTATCTACCATCGAGCAGATTTTAGAATCTTACTTAATATTACATGACAGTTTAGTGCAAGATTAGTGTAACTTATGACATATAAAAAGCTATTAATGGTATATCAATTTAACACGCATATAAGCGTGGTCGGGTATTACAATATACATAGATTATACAAGAACATACCCTCAAGACTTTCATCATGTACGTCATTAAATCATCCTCCCACAATCTGTTACCCTGAAAAGTTGAAACACAAAATCATTTGCATATTAATTTGTGTTAAGATTTGAATCAACTTGCATACACTTCAATCAATGCAAACATGGAAATGATGGTCTATAGGTGACTTAAATCTAATGCGTAGCGAATCTAGATACGAAGGTAACTATTTCGCAAATATATTCTTTCTATTCTGTTTTTCAAATGGAAAAAAAAAACGAGACAGTATTTTTTTCAACATTGAAAATACAAAGCCAGTCCTTTCCCATGTGTATAAATAATTCAAACCCATTTTGCAATGTTAAAGTTTACATAACTTAAGATACTCTCTTAATGTATGTCAACAGAGCGTTTAATCTTGAGCCATAAATCGACAGACACGCTTCCTTTGACATGGAGTCGTGTAACCGTGTTATTCCGCTGAGCAACACATTCAATATTTTAGGTGTCACGATCTCCATAATTTGAGACCCACTCACCTGGATAGCACCGGATATCCACACGTCCTCTTTAGCGTCGTGAGTGCAGATGGTGACCCCAGGTGGAGCTTTAGCTAAATGGACGCAGTTTTGTGGCCTTGGGAGGGATTCATTCGGAAAGGACGGCACCACGTTTACGATAGGCTTAACCTTGACCTCTTGAACTTTGACCTCTTGAGCTTTAGCCTCTTGTACATTAAGTCGTTTCCACAGCGTCTGCACTGTTTCATTAAAACTCTGAACTTGAGCTCTGAGGAGCTTAATCTGGGTCAAGGTCTCAGGGTTTTCCTCGGCGTGTCGGGCATAGGTCTTCTCGAGTACAACGGGGTTTTTGTGCAGGTCTAGGTGGCTTGGCGTAAAGGAGAGCGGCCTGTTGGGTTGGGTTTTTCCAACGTAGACGTAAATCTGATGATACAAAATTTTAATTTAAAAAAAAATGACAACCCAGAAACCATTATTACACACATGTCTAACTGAACAAATATCAGACTATCTTGTTGGTATTTAAAAAGAAGCGGGTTTGATCTTCCTGAACTTTCTCATATAATAAAATAAGTTCTTTGTATACGTAAAAAGTTAGAAAAAAAAAACGGTCCGGTAGAAGTGATCTTTTTTTAGCAATACTTTACTAGAATTTAAGTTCAGACAAATGTCTTTTCGGGAAAACTATCTTTGGTCAAGTTTCCTCTGACACTCATCTTTTATAAGCTGCATTTATCTAAATGTTTCAATAAATAGATTTCAAATGTATACTAAGTGGAGTATAATAGAAACTATTTTGTTATTAACTGATAAAACGATTAAAATGTTTGACATCATTTCAAAATAACGTAGGTCTGAATATAAGTATTGTCATATATTTTCTAGACATAGACACAATCTAGACACAGACAATACTGTACAACGACATAGACTATGGAATAGGCTCCAGAAGATAGCGACTAACACATAAGATAGACTCCCTGTATCACATATTACATATGTACGCTGCATCTGGCCACAAATCAATAAAGATTATAACTCGATAATAAACAAATCGACAGAAGAGTCTTCAATCAATAGTTTTATGAAATATTTTACTACCTTACTCTGAGCTATCAAAACGTAATTCATCAACGATATCCATTAAGATTGATTTATTTTTGTGTGTTGATGGTAAGGTCCTTTATCAGAACACGTTCAACCAACAAACATTCTCCTGCCTAGACCAACGCTTCTGAGGGGTCACCCATTTATGACGTCCAAAAAAGTTGGGAGATGTGACGTCAGTTTAGGAGTTGAAATTGGGTTAAATCCTGAGCTATGTTTTATTGAATAGTTTAATATTTTAATAAAATTACCTAGAGATTTCTACCTAGATGTCCTGAGTGTGCCACACAGACAAAACAAGCATTTTAGGTTTTTCATAGACTAGATATGGTATTATTTTGTCATGATAGTTGTCTACGAATCTATGAAGATTGCGACTTGAAGCAAAAATATTAGACGTATCAATATTCGATTTATCCACCCAATTTATAATTTAAGTTATACTTAATTTAAAAAAAAAAACAATTAAAACAATAGTTTCTAAGTTTAAATGCAGCAAAACGTAAATCCTAATTCGAAGAATTTAACCTTTTCCTTATTGATTTCAAATATTGATTGAGTATGAGTGTAGGATATGGGCTATTGATGGCAGAGGCGTATCGACCCATTACGACCCTCGGGGCCAACAATCGATTTTGCGCCAACCCTTATTTTCCTTAAGTTTGTGAAAAAGCACCCCCCACCCCATACAATAGAAAGAAGTCAGGCGCTTTTTACCATAAAGTATTAATGTTTTTATTTTTCTGTCACACAATTAATGTAAAAACAGTTATGTAGCAGTCTATTCACTTAACTTCGACTGTGTATAATGCAGTAGTGCAGCTCAGAGTGTGCTTTTTTCTACCCCATTTGACACTCCCTCTAGGGTTGCGCCCTTGGCAACCGCCCCACCCACCCTCCCCTAGCTACGTATCTGAATGGCAGTCAGTACTCATATATCGACATAGGTATTTACAATAAAATAAACCTTTGGATCCTTAACTGGACTGAGGTAAATCCTCTTCAGCGTTTCTTCCAGACTTTTTTCTCCGGAGGGGGGGGGGGGGGACTTGAAATTTTCGGGAGGGGGGGGGGGGGGCGGTAGACTTTCTTTGGGGGGGGGCGGACACTGTTAAAAGTATATATTTTCTATATACATTTCATTTTGTTCGGGGGGGGGGCGGTAGACGTTCTTCGTGGGGGGGGGGGTCTCCGCCCTCCCGAAGAGATGCCTGATCCTCTTTGGACATTGATTAGAAGAACACGATGAAAATACTTTAACTCGCGATCATGTCGTATCAGCTTGATAAACATAGATTACATGATAAAGAAATATTTATAATTGTGATGTATTGTTAAAAAAATATTGATGAAAGTAACGATTAACAAATGGCTAATGATTTAAAGGACGACATCTTTTTACCTGACATGGACCACCAATGATGTTTATGAACTGGGAATCTTACATTGATTGATTTAACAAGCAGAATGTGTCAACAATTAAAGGCTGGCGTGAAAGTAAACATCTACACAAACACAGATACAAAAAAAAGTAAACATGCACGCTAATAAACAGACAGACATAAACAAACAATAACACGAACACGCTCATGTACATGTACACAGACCATGATCTTCTGCGGGAAATATTTGTAGACAAGCTTTTATTGACATATTTTCTAATACCACTTATGTTTATCATCTGAGGTTGTTGAGAAAAAACAATAAAATGTGTCATCATTACATTGTTTGACCCAAGACGCCAACAAAATACTGAGGTCAAGGTCAAGGTCTGGATCTGAGAGGTCTGGGTCTGGGTCTGGGTCTAGGTCTAGGTCTAGGTCTGTCTCATTTTCTCTCTCTCTCTCTCTCTCTCTCTCTCTCTCTCTCTCTCTTTCGCTCTCTCTCTCGCTCGCTCTAAAGGTATATACATATTTCTATTTTTAACGGGTGGGATCAGATTGCCCCCTGACCCAGTTTTCGGGCGCCTTGCTAGTAAAATTAAAAAAAAACACAGTTACTTTACCTGATATAGTCCAAAGACAGCCACAATGGCGAGCAAAAGGAATTTTGTTCCAGTCTCTATTCTAGGCATGACACCTGTCAAAGGAAGCAGAACAAAAACACGCGTTACAAGTTTAGCAGTAGGGCGTTGCATGAGATTTTAAACTTCGTGTTAGTTTAAGGAGAAGAAGCATACGGCGTGACAGGGTGGGAGAATTTATTATTAACTTCAAAATTACCGAACACGATCCCCGGGCAGATGGGGGCTGTTGCCTGTGGGCAGCAAGGGATCTAGGGTGGGGAAAAACAACCCACAATCATAAAACTACTGCTGTATTGCAAATTATTTTCCGGTAGACTAAAATAGTAGGCCCTAAAAAAGTTTATATTAATCCAATCCATTTTTCCCACGTTTTCTTTAACTTGCTTTCGTCTCTGTCTTTCCAATCAAATCTTGCGATCGAAATTTCTGGCACTTCCCAGTTAGCTAGCGCGCTGAAATTTTCAAGGAAGCTTTGTTTTGGATGACAATAGAATATTCAATTGTTATTATTACTAAATTGATCCATGGAAACATTTTATTTGAGCATTTTAGACCGCTATATAATCTATATATATAATTCTCCTCTGCGAGCCGTTAGAAAACAATCTGCAAGCGCCTCCTTACAGTCCCCTCTCTTTCTCTCTATCACTATCACTACCACCCACATGGTCTGCTGAGCTGTGGTCACGTTAATGTTTACAAACCGTACAGCCAGGTTTAGTGACGGCTATTAGGGGCAGATAATTAAGTTTGAACCGACTTTAAACTTACAGGAGGTAACTAAGAGGAGGCTGCTTTCACGGGGGGGGGGGGGGGGATAGGGTCGGGGTTAGGGGAAAGGAGGGGGGTTAGTGTTTTAAAGCAAATATTTTCAGTGGCATCATTAGTACTGTCGAATTCACAAATTATGAATTGCTGAAAGTAGAAAATAAATCAACTAAATAGCGGCGTATGATACGCCGCGGGTCGGCTCGTTGTAGTAAAAACGTGGGGAAAAAGGGACATAACCCAGTAACTGTAATTTGTGTACAAACAACCGTAACAACTGGTGGCCAGTATGGGGGAGACGATATGGTCGAGTGGTTGGGCACACGATTGCTATCCTACTCGACACGGGTTCAAATCTATGTGTTCTAGTCAGTAACGTATTCACACAACGTGTTTTTTACGAGTTGTCTTTTTACGAGTTGTCTTTTTACGAGTTGTCTTCGTTTACCCAAAAAAAAGTGAAAAGATAAAATCGATAGCAAGATTTTAATGCAAACAAACAGACAAAGACTAAAAAGTAGAAAATAATAATCATTAAAAAAGTTTTTAAAAACCCACGTTTTCTGATTGAACTAAAAAGTAGAAAATAAATGCTATACATCACAATAATGCAAGCGATCACTCTACTATAAGCGATCAAAAACGTGGGGCGCCGTGATTTTCTTACAGTTTCTAATACTGTTGACTCTCTACAAGCTCCCTAATAAAAGTCAATAGTATTATCTAATCAATAGTAATATAACTTTTACTTCGGCGCCCCACGTTTTTCATCAGAGTGATCGCTTGCATTATTGTGATGTATAGCATTTATTTTCTACTTTTTAGTTCAATCAGAAAACGTGGGTTTTTTAAAACTTTTTAATGATTATTATTTCAATGTAATGAAAATAAGAAAATAAAAGAGATTTGCTTTCTTTAATGAAAGCTTTCGTCGCTAAACTTTGTCAGAGATCTCATAACAACCACATAGGATGCGATTAAAACAATTCACGTTGTAACCCGATTAGTAGCTTAAGTCTCATGAAGATAATTATCTGCGCCTTCTTAGCCCAGGCAAAATCACTCAGCCGTGAAAATAACAATTCACAGTCGACGAACAGCTGATTGAGTGATGGCTAGTATTTAATCTTATCATCTCCCCTTTTATTAAATTTAGTAATTTTTTTTAAAATTTAATTTAAAACGGAGAATAATGTACCTTAAAAGTTTAAACAAAATCGTTATATTAGAAGTTGGTCAAAATTAAGTTGCAAAATTTAACACTAAACACCAAAATTAAACTTAAAAAAAGAGATTGCGAACAAAGTAAAAAATTATAAAAACACGATGGTAGTAAATAGAAAGAAAAGCAATCTGGAGCCTGCTTCAACAGACAATATGGCGCATAACACGTTGCCATGTACAACTGCATTGTTTCGGAGATAACCGCTTTAATATTAAAAGTACGAACCAAGATGAAGTTTAAGATGACTTAAACTATAATAACTACATTTATTTACCTTTAAATTTATACCGAGTGAATCAGAAGTCCAGAAAACGCTATGCTAGAAATCCGTGTGTTAACAAACGGCCCCAATGATAAAACAATGTCTTCGTAATGTGTTAGTTGTTTGTCCCGTGTTGGTTGCTACGGTTCACGGAGTTTAACAATGTATGGTCCACAGCTGTTTGTCCCATTAAGACAGATGGCGGATTGACGCGGAAGAATATTCTTTTTAAATTAAAGTTTTGCTATTGGTGGATATTAGTTTGTTTGGGAAAAAAGTTAAATCATCTTTGAAATCAGCAATGCTTTAGTGGAACATTCAAGATTTGTTTATAATATTTAACGTGTAATTCGAAACGTATTGCTCCTGTATAACCAGCGTGTTGTATATAGAAAATACAAATAGTAGTCATTTAAAGAAAACCACGGACGAGACGATGAAATTTAAAAAATTCAAACCCTGAGCTATTCATATTTAAAATTCCCCGAGGATTAAAATGAAACTGTTACAATGATCGTTGACTAAATTGAATCAGGTGCGTCATAGCAAGGAGCGAGTAGTCGCCCATGGCTCCCCATGGGCACTATTCTGCCTAATTTCATTTTAAAGAATGCAATACACTAAGGATACGATTAAAGGATACGGTTAATCCCAACCAGATGCGCCTACCGGTGCTCTGGGGGTCGGGTGACCCGGAGCACCCAGGGATACATACGTTCCAAAGAGCACCTTACAATATGGACACGGTGGGCCACTACATTATGGACACGGTGGGCCACTACATTATGGACACGGTGGGCCACTACAATATGGACACGGTGGGCCACTACAATATGGACACGGCGGGCCACTACATTATGGACACGGTGGGCCATTACATTATGGACACGGTGGGCCACTACATTCGATGACTAAACCGAACCAAGGGGCGCACCCAGTGCCCCTTCGGTAAATAACCGGTGGCGGATGAGATCGCCCAGCGACGCCCCTGATACGTTTGTTCTACCTCACTATTACGGAAGGTGATTAACGTACACTGAAGGCGTTTAAACACCACGTTCAAATATTGCGTCAGCCTGCGGGAACGCGTGGGACGGGTACGCTATTATTAATATCAAAGAAAAGGTTCCAGTATATACGTAATCTCTTTTAAAATGTAATTCGCAAAGCTAGGGTTGATTTTCAAACAAATAAAGAAGATTCAATAACACTATAAAGATAAGGAGAAACCTACCAAATGGATTTAATCACACGACAAAAACGGAGAACCCGTCCAGATTGTCTACAGAAAGCAGAAACAAGTTAACCATATCTAACCCACAAACACCACTACTACAAGTTTTTTAATGACATTAAACAGCAGACAAAAATGGCGCCACGGTATGCTGTATTGAAGGCCGTATCGAACAATACCAAAGTCGATGATTGATTTTATTTTTACAACATTTGAAAACAAATGAACTAGGTCATAGTACATTAATACTTTATTGTGTTTTTTAAACGCTGCTTGTTTTAGTAAAGGACCGTGCGTGTATTATAATACACAAACATGTTTTAACTCATTTTACGCAATGTAACGTTTAAATACGGCCCTAAGATATAACATAACATTTCTATAACCATCCTCTCCTGTCTCCCACACATACAGACAATATATTATACATTGGTGATTTATAAAAATATGATATGTGAATTACTTCATGGAGAGAACTCCGGTCACAGTTTTAATATTAACAAATGTGGAGCTCTACAATGAACGAGATTCAAGAAAAGGTTTTGGTTAAGTTAAGGGATTTATTCAACCAGCATACATAGAAAAATTAACGAAAAGACATTTATCGCACGGTACTATTCAAAGCAACCATGTTCCTTAAACACTATATAACACATACATGACATCACATATATCACCCCTTATCCCATCCAATCCTTCTTTTTGTTATGTCTAACATCGACAAGTTTGCAAACTATGTGTCATACTGTTATGACTATTTTATATAATAGTAAAATTAAAAACATGTAAAGTACTGAAAAAAAATTCATAAAAAACGTTTTAATAACAAGCTTTTATGTAATGATGCACTAAAAAGTAGAAAATAAATTATAGACTACTATTTAAATAACTATAAAGAAAAGCGTGGGTCACTTTAGTATCTATTGGATACCTTTACTAATGTTAAGGAAGACACCCACGCTTTTCTTTATAGTTATTTAAATAGTAGTCTATAATTTATTTTCTACTTTTTAGTGCATCATTACATAAAAGCTTGTTATTAAAACGTTTTTTATGAATTTTTTTTTTAGTACTTTACATGTTTTATTTACAATAGAGTTACATGACTAAAAACCATTGCGCGCCTACTGAACATCACGTTCAGTAGGCGCGCAATGGTTTTTGAACGCAGCCATTACGTGATGGCGCAGCTATTGAAGGTGATGACGCGTGTGGTGTGGTTGGCTAGACATGCCTACTAATTCGGTCCAAATTTTAATTAATTCATAAAAAATTAATTAGGCATCCAATTAAGTCAAATTTAGTTTCAGATTGCATTGTCTTCATGTCTTGACCCACGTGCTAACTTTGAATCGTATCGGTCAAGTAGAACTGTCCGAATTTTCACTCCTGCGTTTCCGTCTAGACAGACAGACAGACTGTCGAGGAAGTGAGTTAAATAAAAGCTTGTAAAAATGGGAGCGTCGTGGTCGGATGATAGAGTGTATTACTGCTAACTCGATAGTTTCTTGTTCAGATTCAAAGAAATTCGACAATAAATTTAAAAAATTGTAAATGACACAAATCTAAAAAATTACAATATGACGTTAACTTTTATGCAATTATAACTTAAAAGATTTTTAATTGAAAAAACAATTTTAAAAAAGTACAGTAAAACAACAAACCGAATAACGTTCACGCACATCCAACTAAAAATGTAAAATATTTTAATTGAAAAACAAATCCTCTAAAGTTATCTCAACTACCGGGCATAATAAGACCGGCAAGAATGGAACAACGCTTCCTATCTTGTATCAGCGATCGACGTGACATAAAGACTGATTAACATACCCTTTTTATTCACCCCGGGCATGAAATAACACGTTTACAGAACAATGTAGAACTTTGTGGCATTGACGTCCTGATCGATCAACGTGTGGGTAGGCAAGACCTGGGTAACAACGATATGATTGGGGCAGGGGTACCTGCAGGCTACCATACCTGCAGCATAGTATAACTATAGCCTGTGGATACCTGTAGACTACCATACCTGCAGCATAGCATACCTGTAGTGTGTGGGTACCTGCAGACTGCCATACCTGCAGCATAGTATACCTGTAGCCTGTGGATACCTGCAGGCTACTATACCTGCAGCATAGTATACCTGTGGATACCTGCAGACTACCATACCTGCAGCATAGTATACATGTAGCCTGTGGATACCTGCAGATTACCATACCTGCAGCATAGTATACCTGTAGCCTGTGGATACCTGCACGGCTACCATACCTGCAGCATAGTATACGTGTAGCCTGTGGTAACCTGTAGACTACCTGCAGCATAGTATACGTGTAGCCTGTGGATACCTGCAGACTGCCATACCTGCAGCATAGTATACCTGTAACATGTGGATACCTGCAGGCTACCATACCTGCAGCATAGTATACCTGTAACATGTGGATACCTGCAGGCTACCATACCTGCAGCATAGTATACCTGTAACATGTGGATACCTGCAGGCTACCATACCTGCAGCATAGTATACCTGTGAACTTAATGTGAACTTAATGCTAGTCAGACGATGTACGAGTGGGCTGCTGTGGTGTTTTTATATGGGCTTCTTGGGTGTTTTTATGGCTTCTGTGTGAATTTTATATGGGCTTTAGTGTGAATTTTATACGGGCTTTAATGTGGATTTTATATGGGCTTGTGTGTGATTTTTATTTAGGTTTCTGTGTGGTTTTATACAATTATGCTTCTGACTGGGTTTTCTATGGGCTTCTGTGTATATTTATAGTGCTTTTAAGTGGTTTTTATATGGGCTCATATTTTATATGATGTCTTCTAATTATTTAACCAACAAACTTTTTAAAATCACACCAACTCAAAGGTCTATATCATATAACATTACTCTATACAGTGTCTAAAACACAATATAACACAATAAACCACCCCACCTCTAAGCTTCCCATTCTCTAGATATCTAATATCCCACATCCCCACAGTATTCGCCATACTTTAATTATTATTTTACACGATCTAAATGTCCCACTTTGTAGACAATCCTAAATGTTACGGATCTTATCGGGCTTCTCAACAATAACATAGTATCACGAAGACGATTTTTTAAAAGTAATAAAAAATAAAAGTTTAGTACTAAATCTACCCTAAAAAAATATAAAAAAAAAACATACAAAAGCACGTTCAGAAAAATTCAACTATACATTTCAACATTTTGTTTTACTGAAAATAAGAATCCTTCAAAGATTTCCCAAATGCCGAGATACCAAAGTGCCAGTGACTTTGGTTCGCCGGGTCTGATACACAAATACTATTGGACATAATGACATAGGGATTTGTAACATGCTGTCATTCGCAGCAATAGAGCAATTACAAATCGTGTAAATTATTAGTGCATTTTGTCATTACATTTAAATATGAGTGCAATTGGTCATTACATCTAAATATTAGTGCATTTTGTCATTACATCTAAATATGAGTGCAATTTGTCATTACATCTAAATATTAGTGCATTTTGTCATTACATCTAAATATGATTGCATTATGTCATTACATCTAAAGGAACTGTTAAAACATGTGAGGAATTTTTAACACGTCTGGGGTGGAGAGGGAATGGGTGGGGGGGGTATGAACGCACACAGTGTAATACGCCCTAGGTATTATAAAACAACAAGCTAAGAGGAGAGAAAATATTGCGTTTATGTGGAGGTGTAAAACAGCTTGGTTTGTGTCGTTCTACAGCACATTACACGACGGGTGGGGGGGGGGAGGGCTTTATAGTTGAACAGACTAATTGGGGCGATCAAACATAACTTGGTTAATAATGAAGGGAGGATTTTGTTTAGGATGGTGCTACTTGAACTCTACGTGTAGAATAGGATCCCCGCAACATGTATTGAATGCAACTTACACTAATTGTAACACACCATACATGTAACCTTTTATACATGTAACCTGCTATACATGCAACCTTTTATACATGTAACCTTTTATACATGTGACCTGCTAGACTTGTAACCTTTTATACATGTAACCTGCTATACATGTAACCTTTTATACATGTAACCTGCTAGACTTGTAACCTTTTATACAATGTAACCTGTTATACTTGTAAGCTGTTTGAAAATAAATATACTATTTTCCTCTTATCATTATTCAAATATCAAATGCAATTAATTTAGTACTTACATTAACAGCGAAATTTTTAAAATGTTTTAGATTAAGTTTAGTCTTCAGATTGTATACGCTTTTAATGTGTGTTTTACTATTAAAATAAAGACTTGAGAAAAAGGATTATTTTTAGTTAAATGAGTATGAAAACATCTTATTTATATTATCTGTACGCAAATGATCACGTTTTATGTCACAGTTCGATGTCATCGAGTCTTGATCTACGTTAAAGTTTGAAACGAATCGATCCAATTGAGTAATCTTTTTTAGAAAAAGGAAAAAAATACTACTTTCGGAAAACGGAAATCGCTTATAATCTGAGAGATTCACGAGAGTAAGATTTTATAACTATGTCTAAAATTTCAATCACCTAACTTGTATTTTAGAAACTGGAAATGGTAAATTACCACATCTGAATATTGAAGGTCAACTAAAATGTTACAGTAATCTACGTTTAAGATCTTATACTGAGATTACTCTAAAAGTTCGCATAGCTAACTGAAATAATGCTCACATTATCGTCTTACCACGCAAATAGACTAAAGTGCTATTTCTGCTTCGCGGAAATCATTCAAAAGATGAAAAAAGGAGCATACAATATAATACTTAAATTTAAATTTCGCCCATTTAAGTTAAAAGGTTCTCAAGTTATAGGCTTTAAGGAAACGAAAAAAAAGTAAGAGCCACTTCCTATTTCGGGAAACTCCCAAAAGTTGATTGGAATCTAGTTTTGAAAGCTAAACTTTTATATAAACAGTACTAAAGTTTTCGTATTTACATATACACAGACAATCTGAAAGGATTGAAACATTAAATTTGTTCAGTCCTGGATGATTATGAAACGTCAAACTTTTGAATTTTGCACGACTATAATGCATCCTCTGTATTCCGCATACAATAAAGTGGGAAGATGTAAAACGGCGAAACTATCAAAATCCCCTTTAATTATTGTGCAAGATTATAACACTTTTTCCACTTGAAAGTAAAAATGTATTGAACGGTTTTACAAAAAATGAACGAATTAGTGATTTCGAAAATCTGGGAGGACTGCTGAAAGCGAAGCAAAGACTGCGGTGTTTACATGGACCTCTGGAGAGCCGCCTAAAATCGAGTGCTGTGGAGTATCGTAGCTGCAGTCATTTAGTAAACATCAATCAAACTGGCAATTCGTAACTCTCATTGCACTTCTAATACTACCAGTGGCATCATCGTTGCCCGTTCGTCCCCCCAAAAAAACATGGGCCAGATGAAGTAGAGTTCCACCATTTCAGCGATCTCGACAAATGGAGGAATTGTGTGGTCAGCACTATGATCGGATGCCTTGACTTCCCTAACGTACGCCAGGTACCCACCACTGCTGGGTAGACCCAGGAACGTCGTACAGACTCGAACCTGTGATTCGAACTCGATATTTTTTTAATTAATATTCACAAGCTCTACCATCCAACCACGCCGTCCCATTTTTACAAATATATTGATATGTTACAATTTATCCTTATATCTAAAAATTTTAATAAAAGATAAATCTGCTAACATGTAACATTTAATTAAAGCAGAGAATTGAAATGTACATTGAAATATTTTTAACAGCAATCAAATTTTAATAAAGAAATAATCGCCATGAAACTTGACTTCAATGTTCTCCCGTATGAGATGCCCCGCCCTCAACACGTGTGTCGTGTAGCCAAACTTGTCAGCGAACTCTTCAATTTCTGTGGCCGCTTGCTCCGTCTTCCCGCTCCACTCCATCTGTATGACTTTCACGTCAAGGGAAGAAAAAAATTCCTTCCCACAAGCCAGTGCGTGGTGCTCCGATGTTTCGATGTCCATCTTGACGTAGACAGACTTAGACTTGACCAGAGGAATCAGGTCGTCCATGCAAATTGACTGGACAACGTCGCCATCAACGGGATTTTCCACAACAGCTGTCCCTCCTATATTTCCTCTGCAACGAAACAAAATGGCATCTATTTTGTGAATGGTATTCAGTGTACTGTATGGGTATGAGATTATGTGTGTTGTGGAATGATTTATATTAATCAAACATTGTGAATGTGTGACGAGGAATGTAAGGATAAGACTTTTGAGAATAGGATCTTTGTTGTTGGGGAAAAGAGTTTAAATGAGGCTTCGTCATGCTGTGTTAGTGGGTAGACCTATTCGTTTGTCGTCGTGAATATAGTCTTTGTATACTTCGAGAATGTCGTCGTCCGTGTGTATTTAGCCAGTGAAATAAATGATTGAATGAACCAATGCGGTCCTGTTCAGTGATTTTTATTAGATCCTCATTGTCTGTGGATCCACGTGGTCCTACAAGGTCGACCCCGATCCCAAACTCGCGTCCCAACATACTGCTTGGTCAACACTAATGCTTTTGTGTGTATGCGTGTGTGTGACGTGTTTATTATATAGAAAGTAAGTAGGCTATAAAACATATAACTTCAGCTGACCAACGCTAAACTTTAGGGTTTTTTTGTTTGGTCGTCACCAGAGGCGTAGCGACCCTTCCTGGCGCCCGGGGACAAACTTTTCGATTTGCACCCCCCTCAAAATTTTGGTTTGCACCCCCCCCCCCTCAATTTTTTTCGATTTGCACACCCCCCCCCCCCCCTCAAGATTTCGATTTTTGCACCCCCCCCCCCCTCAAACTATCGATTTCCACCCCCCCTCAACCTTTCAATTTATTTTTCCAACCCATTTTGGCGCCCCCTAAGGTCGGCGCCCGGGGACATATGTCCCCCCTGCCCACCCCTCGCTACGCTACTGGTCGTCACCTCAACCAGACGTCACCGGTCAGTTCCATTAAAGACGTGAGCCCTTAACGACTGACAACTTATCACCAACCTGACTCAGAACTTTGTAATTGTTATCAAATATTCCACCACTTAAAGAAAAACAACTCACACAACGATACACTTATTCTAGTTAGTAGGTTCTAAAAACATAAATTTAAAAGATTAACTATAAAGTAACAAAAAAAATCAAGAAATCACTGTTGAATATCAAATAGACAGGGGAGCTAACTAGGGCAGACACGCCAAGTAGTAGTATTATAGTTGTGTCCCTTTAGTGTTGTTGATTGTTGTGAACTGAGCACTAGTCACCTGTGAGTTGAAATCTTCAGTTGTGATTCAGAAACTGCATAGGTAAAACACACAACTCCTGTTACTCTATCATCATGCATCAACTACACAAACATTCAACTCACGAGTAAGTTTTAAAGCCGAGCTTCAAGCTCCGGTCCCTGTAGATGGCGTTCTTGACGACGGTAACCAGGTGCGACAAGTTGCTGAGCTTGAGCGAGTGCTGGAGCAGCTGGATGTTGCTGTCCAGGATGTCCACGGCCACCACGTGCCTGCCCAGGGACGCGGCCATCAGTGTGTACTCACCCACGTTGGCGCCGAGGTCCACAAGCTGCATGTTCGGGTGCTCCTGAGGAGTAAGTTCAACGGGGCTGGGTCTTATGTCAAGAGTTGTATACAGTAAAAATACATATTATTATGTTATGGCATACAATGAAGGTATTATATATGTGTGTGTGTGTGTGTGTTATACCTTTAAGACGCTCAGCATGTACATCGTTAAATCATCCTCCCACAAATTGTTACCCTGAAATATTAAAAACCAAAATTAATAATAATCATTAAAAAAGTTTTTAAAAACGCACGTTTTCTGATTGAACTAAAAAGTAGAAAATAAATGTTATACATCACAATAATGCAAGCGATCACTCTACTATAAGCGATCAAAAACGTGGGGCGCCGTGATTTTCTTACAGTTTCTAATACTATTGACATTTATTAGGGAGCTTGTAGAGAGTCAACAGTATTAGAAACTGTAAGAAAATCACGGCGCCCCACGTTTTTGATCGCTTATAGTAGAGTGATCGCTTGCATTATTGTGATGTATAACATTTATTTTCTACTTTTTAGTTCAATCAGAAAACGTGGGTTTTTTAAAACTTTTTTAATTATTATTATTTTCTACTTTTTAGTCTTTGTCTGTTTGTTTGCATTAAAATCTCGTAAAAGTTATATAGCATTAAAGTCTCGTAAAAAGAGAAATCGTAAAAAAACACGTTGTGTGAATACGTTACTGACTAGAACACATCGATTTGAACCCGCGCCGAGTGGGATAGCAATCGTGTGCCCAACCACTCGACCATATCGTCTTCCCCATACTGGCCACCAGTTGTTACGTTCTGGTTGTTTGTACACAAACACTGCGTGAACACTAGTCAGTAAGCAAAAAGAGGGAGAGTCCCGAACCTTGTTTTCATCAAATTACAGTTACTGGGTTATGTCCTTTTTCCCCCACGTTTTTGTACACTTATATAGCGGCCTAAAATGATCAATAAAATGTTTCCATGGATCAATTTAGTAATAATAACAATTGAATATTCTATGGTCATCGGAAACAAAGCTTCCCTGAAAATTTCAGCACGCTAGCTAACCGGGAAGTGCCCGAAATTTCGATCGCAAGATTTGATTGGAGAACCAAACAGACGCGAAAGCAAGTTAAAGAAAACGTGGGAAAATACATGCATATAGTAATTTATATTTAGGAATTTTATTATCCGCCATGTACATTGTATACAGTTGTTACTTGGACTGGTGTCTCCCGGTGTGGTAACTGGGTGGGGGGGGGGTGGTGTCAGCCCTAACCCTCAGCATTTTTTTTTATAGAGGGAGGTATGATGATTTTTTTAAAATGACACACGTGGTATTTGTCGCATTCGGAATTTTTGTCCCATTGAGCCAAGCCTTATTCGGGCAAGCGAAATTAGGGCAAATAGACATCTATTTTTATCGTATGTTTCTAAATTAAATTTTAAATTTGTATATTATGCCACGTCACTTGAGTTCATTCGTTTGTCAACAAGCTTCCTCATTCAACAGCACTTCCCCCCCTTCCCTAAATTCTACATCCACATAAATGTAGACGTGTTCCCAAACCTTTCGCCCCATTAACTAATTCAATAACATTATCCACATATGATCAATGGAAGAGCTAAGTAATACCATCCGATGTCGAACGTTTTGTCAATTTATTTTACAACATTAACAACATCTTTGAAATGATATAAAGTCTCCATCGACGCTGATAACAATGGTATAATTTATTTTCGTTTGAAAATAATACAATGGTCTGATTATATTTTTAATAAGTGTCATTCATATTCATTGTTTATAATTTTGGTGCGAGGTTTGGAGTCATCAATAAGCGAAGTATATTGATCAGTTTTAATACAGTTTTGTGGAGTTATTTTTTTTAACACGGTATATCAGTTTAAATTCAGTTCCAGATATTGCTTTTTTAAATGCAAAAGTTTCTCATGATTTCCATAATTTGAGACCCACTCACCTGGATAGCACCGGATATCCACACGTCCTCTTTAGCGTCGTGAGTGCAGATAGTGACCCCAGGTGGAGCTTTGGCTAAATGGACGCAGTTTTGTGGCCTTGGGAGGGATTCATTGGGAAAGGACGGCACCACGTTTACGATAGGCTTAACCTTGACCTCTTGAACTTTGACCTCTTGAACTTTACCCTCTTGCACACTAAGTCGTCTCAACAGCGTCTGCACTGTTTCGTTAAAACTCTGAACTTGAGCTCTGAGGAGCTTAATCTGGGTCAAGGTCTCGGTGTTTTCCTCGGCGTGTTGGGCATAGGTCTTCTCGAGCATATCAGGGTTTTCATCCAGGTCTAGAGGACCTGATGTGGCAAGGAAACTTCGGTATGGGTGTATATTTCCTACAGAGACGTAAACCTGAGGTAAAAAAAAAACGTTTTTTTTTTTTACAAATGCCACTTCAATATACATTGTTATATTGATGTTATACTGAGAGTTGAACAGAAGGTTTGTGATATCTTGTACATTGTGAAAAAACATATGTATGAAAAGATTCTACTAAGTCAATGCCAGATATGTGGGGAGGTGGAGGGGGAGAATCACAAAATTAGCTAGAATTCTATCAGCCAACATTTTGTTAGTAAAGTAATTAACAGGTAAAAATAAACATTTTAAAAAATATATTTAAAATTTAAAATGTGTTGAATATTTATCTTAAACGTAATTGTTAAGATTATTCAGAGAAAGTCTTTATTTTATTTTTAAATATAAAAAAGGAGAATATATATTTTAGCAATCTTATAGCTGTGTTTGCGTGTACATTAGTGCGTGTGTTTGTGTGTGTGTGTGTATTAGTGCGTTTGTCCGTGCGTGTGTTTGTGTGCGTATGTCCGTGCGTGTGATTGTATGTGTGTATGCGTGAGTAAGTCCGTACGTGTGTTTGTGTGTGTGTATTCGTGCGTAAGTCCGTGCGTGTGTTCGTGAGTGTGTTTGTGAGTGTGTATGAGTGTTTTATTTTTTCATGTGTTTGGTAGTTTTGCGCCCAGTGTGCGGGCGCCCCTGCTCATCAAAACAAAACAAAAAGTAGTTTTAACCTACCTGATAGAATCCAAAGACAATCACCAGCAGGAACACGTGGAATATTATTCCAGTCGCGACTGTGGAAACGATTCATGTGAAATAAAAAAGACAACTTTAGTAGCTTTATTGTTTACATATTAACGGACAGTAATAGCAATATTAAGGTTTAGGAAATTTTACTTTACACGTGAGGGTAAATACAAAAGGGGACAGGACAATTAATCTCAGGATAAACTTAAATGATCTCAAGACACATTATCTCACGGACAAATGATTGAGAATCAATAGATGAGCGTACGATTTTGATCTAGTTTTGTTGTCCACCCAATGTTGTAGCAGTGTTTCGTGATCGACATGCCCACCGACGCCGTCTATCAAATATTTGTTTTAATCTTTGCCCATTACATTACTACTTTTACATTTTTTAAAATGTTTTAATTTAATTTCACAAACATAAGCGACGAACCTTTTTATACAATAATTACTTTTTAAAAAAAAGTAAATAAAACCATATTGCAGTCAATTTAAAAAATTCTCAAACCGGAACATTCTAAATTTATGCATATATGACCGTGAGATATTTTGTCTGGTATATTTTGTCTGAGAACATTTGTCTTTAGATTTTTTTGTAATAGAACCACATAAAACGAATACAGTTAAATAGTTACACACACACATATATATATATATATATATATATATATATATATATATATATATATATATATATATATATATATATATATATATATATATATATATATGATAACACATGCGGGTAATTTAAATTTAAAATAGCCATGTGAAGATAAATAATTTAGAAGCTTAACATGTAGGTAGTTGTGATAGATACTATTTTGGATAAGAACATATTGTTGTGTAGATGAGCAGTAAGACATTTCTTGTGTGGTCTGGCAGTATAAACACACACACACACACACACATATATATATATATATATATATATATATATATATATATATATATATATATATATATATATATATATATATATATATATATATATATATATATATATATGGGAAAGATACTCCAAACTTATTAGAATATTAGAGTGGAGGTTGATTATGTTGAGAGACATTACCTATGTTTTTCCGCATTTCGAGCTTGCCTGATGTAGAAGAAATGCTGGAACTTGTTGAATTAATGCATCGAAACTTGGGCTGTCTATGACAAAATGAAACATACCTTTTCACATAAACAAATAAAAGTGTATATTTAAAGTGTATATTAATATATATATATGTATATCAGTAGCGTACACAGGGGGGAGCAGGGGGAGCGGCCGCTCCCCCTCTCGCCATTTTCAGCAAAGTGGCTCCTTTTTGGAAACTTTTTAAACTCAAAGATTTAAACAACGATATTTGTTAAAACAATATTTTTGGTCGGCACATCTATGTTAATCACAAGTTTTCTTTTCATGCAGCAATTAAGCATTATTGTACTAGTCTAGTAGTGTCTACGTTTACAACACCCGACCTCGCTACGCCACTGTATATATGTATGTTTAGGAAAGTCATCTAAAAACTGACGCTTTATTCACTCTGAGTTGGTTATCTCCCCCCCCCCACACACACTTCACCACCACAATTGTGTAGAGCAACATTAATGTCACACCTAGGTATACACTGAGTTGGATAATTGACCTAAAGTGACCGGACAGTGGTGAATGAAGTTGAACCCACCCCCCCCCCTACCCACCCCGAACTGATCTGTTAAGTACATGTAGAAAAACGCGTAATGATGTACCAAAGTACCATGCCGCCAGAAAATTAGCTTTTTAAACGTAAAACTCTGTGAATATTGTTTTTGCAATTACCAGTAAAAAGGTGTGTGATCAATACAGTGATCTAACCCATACCTATCACTATGTTAAAAAATGATCTTTAAAGAACACAAAGAAGCAGTAGTTAATTAAAAATATATGATCTGAACTAAAAGACCGAAATATAGTTAAATGTAGACTGTTATTCCGAATGTTTTTCTATGATAACGAAAAGCGTGGTTTTATACAATCTCTGATTTAAAAAAACTTTCATTATGCTGTAATACTTTAGCATTTATGGTGACGATATATTAAATTTTGATTATAGACAAAAAAAAATTGTAAACACGAATAGTGTTAAACATTTTAATTATATTCTAAAGTAACTATTTATTTGTTTTGAAATTTATAATTAAATGTGTAGATATATACATATTTATACTAAGAGAGTGATTATTTCCCCTATTTCACTTGTCTTGAATAATTTCCCAGGAATTATTTTGTAAGAAAATTTTTACAAGAATTACAAAATAGATTGTGTTACGTTCATTGTTTTTGGTTGTAGTGTGTGTATATTTTTTTGTTCATATTGATACAATTTTTGTTTTGTCGGCCTACATTGTGTGTTTTTTCTTATTTCTTAAGAGTGCTACTTTCAGTTTATTTTACATCATAGCGAAGTAATAACATACAGCTAGTAATATATATATATATATATATATATATATATATATATATATATATATATATATATATATATATATATATATATATATATATATATATAATACACGTATATAGAACGTGTTAAAATTTTTTTTGCTCTTTTCGCTCCCCCTACAACGAAAACCTGGATACGCCTCTGATGTATATATATATATATATATTATATATTATAATAATAATATAATGAACCCCACAACATTAGGGTCGATGTTAATATGTAGTAATAGTTATGTCAGTTATTTAGTAAGAGCTAGGGTCAGGGTAAAGGTCAGGCTTTTGTTTCATTGCTAAAGTTTGAACAAGCGTTAGCACTAGTGCTATTTTTGTTATGCTTAGTTAGAGCAACTTAGCACTGACCTTTCTCGGATGACTAACAGCTCTAATATTCTTAAAATCATAATATGAATTTTAAACTAAAATAAAAAAAGTTGTGTCTTTCCCATCTGCTCTGAATTATGGCTTCTTTTCTTGTAGTCTAAATAATCTAGATCTATATCTAGGTCTATACACTACTATATAGTGAGTGTTACGTGTATAATACACGATACAGTTACTTAGAATAAAGTAGAATCGAAATCTACAGAATACTTACATAAAACTAGATTTATCGCGTTTACTTTGCTTAATATTAATCAAGCTAATTAAGCCTAATTTGCCATATTTCTCCTATATTAACGGTTATTGTCTATTTTGTATTTACTTATACGAACAAACTTACGGTGTTTCCTGTTCATATTTTTTGCCTTCCAAATTTTTAAGCTTTCGCCTTTATTGCGGATTTTGTTGAAGTGCAAAATGGTACGGGAATTCCCTAAATATTACTTCAAATTTATTTCAAGAATACACATAGTGGCATGCAGTGGCGTGCCTTGATAGGTGTAATCTGGTTGTGATCTTAACTGTCATTCCCCCCCCCCTCCCCCTCCCCCCAAAAGAATATGTATTTTTAAAAAAATATTTTATTGATTTATATATTTTAATATATCATATACATAGTTGTATATATAAGCATAAATAACATGTGTAGGCCTTATACCATTTTTTTATTTTGAATATACAACTTTTGAGGCTACCTGTGGCAGAATCAGAAAAACACGGAGCTTCGATATGTGTAATGGTTTCCCATGTTTGTTTTATTCTTTTGTTTTCTTGCATTTGTATAGTTTTGAATACATCCCATTATATAGCTGTGTCATTATTTAGTATGCTTTATTTTACTAATAATTAAGAGAAGAAATTGCTTTTTTAATTTGCTTAGTATTAAACTATTTATATGAGCTTTATCACCCCCCCCCCCCCATTAGACTATTTAAAGAGTAGTAATAATAATAATAATATTACCTATGCAATAGTGTGTGTTAGTTACTGTAGAACAATCACTTCGTTATAGATTTTTTTTTTTTCTAAAAACCACTTGTTTATCAAGGTGCAAAAAAAATGATTTTGTTGTTTTTGGTCGGATTTTCGTCCCCTATACGACCCCCCGCACCATTTTCCACTAAAACGAAATCATACGTGCTGAAGTCTAATGCTTAAAAACTTTAACCTCATCAAACAACATAAAGAAACAGTGTAAACACTCATAAACAATTATTTTACACAAAAAAATACCAGGTTAGCCTGACACATTATTAACCAAGCAATTGCCGATAGATCTGTTTTTATGTAGGTAAGTATTTATCATACCATATAAACATATTTAGAAAAAGAAAACGACTAGATCTAGATTTAGATACTATCATAGTCTAAGTATCTGTAAAGTAGCAGTTTAATATTCAGGGCAGATGAGAAAGTCAGAAGCGCGTTAAATAATTCTGGCAAACTATTTTAATATGGGTTTAAGAAAATTTGAAATGACAATGTGTTGCTTTTTTTTTTTTTTTTTTTGCTTTGAGATACAAGCAGTATGTCATTCAGATTATGCTAAGGAAATAATCCATTAATTTGTAATATCGATGTAGCTCTCTAGACTTATATATAGAAATGAAATGTGGCGCCGCAGATAGTTATTGAATGAAATCTGCTTCAGTAACTTATTAATGGTGCATTACTGATGTTAAGATAACTTACATTACACTTACTAATAAGCACATTATTTTTTTGAATCAGTGTCTTCACTATAAAATCGAGATTCGACAATAAACAGAAGTTTATTAGGCCTAATTAGTCATCTTCGTCATTTTATTTTGCTTTAAAGAGAAAAACGCTATTATTCACAAAGGAAGTGTGACCTACTTAGGTCTTCTTTTTTTAAGTGTTTGATTTTATGATTATTTATTTGGGCTTGAGTGGTCTGTTGTTCAAACTAAAGAAATTTTCTATCACGTTCATGTGATAGCATTCACAACTGTTCGGGTGGCTCGTGCTTTTGGTACTTCCTCCCAATGGTCCTTCACATTGAGGTCAATATCCCATAATTTCAGAGTGGTATATAAGGCCGGAATATTCCATCCACGAGGCAGCCCACTAGATATCCACAGGAGAGAGAGCTACGTACGACGCCATTTTAAGGTTTAAGGTTTAAGGTTTAAGGTTTAAGGTTTAAGGTTTAAGGTTTAAGGTTTAAGGTTTAAGGTTCAAGGTTTAAGGTTTAAGGTTTAAGGTTTAAGGTTTAAGGTTTAAGGTTTAAGGTTTAAGGTTTAAGGTTTAAGGTTTAAGGTTTAAGGTTTAAGGTTTAAGGTTTAAGGTTTAAGGTTTAAGGTTTAAGGTTTAAGGTTTAAGGTTTAAGGTTTAAGGTTTAAGGTTTAAGGTTTAAGGTTTAAGGTTTAAGGTTTAAGGTTTAAGGTTTAAGGTTTAAGGTTTAAGGTTTAAGGTTTAAGGTTTAAGGTTTAAGGTTTAAGGTTTAAGGTTTAAGGTTTAAGGTTTAAGGTTTAAGGTTTAAGGTTTAAGGTTTAAGGTTTAAGGTTTAAGGTTTAAGGTTTAAGGTTTAAGGTTTAAGGTTTAAGGTTTAAGGTTTAAGGTTTAAGGTTTAAGGTTTAAGGTTTAAGGTTTAAGGTTTAAGGTTTAAGGTTTAAGGTTTAAGGTTTAAGGTTTAAGGTTTAAGGTTTAAGGTTTAAGGTTTAAGGTTTAAGGTTTAAGGTTTAAGGTTTAAGGTTTAAGGTTTAAGGTTTAAGGTTTAAGGTTTAAGGTTTAAGGTTTAAGGTTTAAGGTTTAAGGTTTAAGGTTTAAGGTTTAAGGTTTAAGGTTTAAGGTTTAAGGTTTAAGGTTTAAGGTTTAAGGTTTAAGGTTTAAGGTTTAAGGTTTAAGGTTTAAGGTTTAAGGTTGTACATTTCTTTTTACACAAATATAATAAAATATTCAATTTTCGTTGAAAATTTACTTTTTGGCAACAACAATTTGGAACCATGTGGAATAAGCTTTTCAAGCCTATTGTAATCGTGACATGAAAGTCAATTGAGAATTTATAATATTGTTGAACATTTGCAGGTCTAAAAAAGAAACGTCTTCTGCCATTTTAAAACAATGTTTCACGTTTCATGAAGGGGAAAATACTTATTAAAAAGACGGCTGGTAAAGCATTAAAGGATGAATCAAGTTATCTCCTTTTCCATACTGCTGTTTTGTGTTATTAGTTTAACAGGTAGGTTTATTAATAATAATTTGTTTAAGATTTCACTTAAAAAATTAAATATTATAATAAATATTATTCACTGTACATGGAAATCTTTAGTAATCAACCATCGAAAGATATCTTT
Source organism: Physella acuta (assembly GCF_028476545.2). Classification (NCBI taxonomy): domain Eukaryota; kingdom Metazoa; phylum Mollusca; class Gastropoda; family Physidae; genus Physella; species Physella acuta. The sequence continues at coordinate 863,023 of NW_026731532.1, read as the reverse complement.
TTAAACTGCTGACAACTTGGCTGGGTTCAGTTTAAAGTTTATGTGACAGTAGAGACATTTTCTTACATTATGTTACGTTTATAGATTTAAAACGTAAAACAAACAAAACAAATAGATATAAAGCGCTTATAATTCGATAGTAATATTGTATTTCCAATTCCAGGTAAAGATCTTTTGTTTAAAATAAGAATAAGCGCATCAGTTATATTTAGTTAACAATGCAATTGTCAAAGATCACATAATCATAATCATAATCCTAGTCATAATTCTAGCATAAGTTTGCCCCAAGCTCTAACCTTGCAATAACCTTAACGCTGACATTAATCTCAGTCTTAACCTTTTTCTTGCCATAAATGCATAAGAAAATAAAAATAAAAATTGATTTTAATCACAGACATGTTCTAGGGTGATACACATTATAAATACCTAAAGCAAATTGAGTTCTAACCTAAGATAAAATATTTTCCTGTAAACTTGTACTTCCAAATAGGGTTTTCTAAAATGGTAATTGAATTTATTTTTTCAGATGCTGTTAACGGCAAACATGTATTCAATTTGACAATTGAAGGATATGAAAAAGATTGTGTAAACTATAGTTGCCGCTACACTGGCAAAGTGCTGGCAAGTTTTTCTTCTACACCTGAAATTACAAAATTTGGATTTCAAGATTGCATGGAAGTAACGATATATTCATGTCCTCAAGGCAAGGATTGTGGCGATAACTCTTGGGAACCGGTATGTTTGTATTAAATATATTTTTATTTGGCTGATTTTTTAAAAAATAAAAAATTAAAAATGAGTTACCTCCCATCTAGAGCTATCCTGTAACATTTGGCCGATGGGGCTTAGCCAAAATTGACTGCACTTCAAACATCAATAAATTAAAATAGGTTTCGTGAAACTAGATATAGATTAACATTGAGATACACTGAATCCACAGGCGATAATATTAATCATACTCTTACCTTAAATTTGAGGTATCCGGTCCTTAACTTTAAATAAATGTCAGAAAATATATAAAAATTAAACTAAAATAAAAACAACGTATTAGTTTCCTTTTTCATCCCACGTAATTTGCTTCAAATATTTTTTGATATATATATATCAACTATATTTGAAGATTTTACAATGAAAAGTTTAATAAGTTCATGCAACACTCATCGATATAGCAATTTCTGCGTGGTTTATTTTAAACTTACGTTTAAAAAGCAATAAACTAAGACGTTGGACGTAATAAATATTAATAGCTTTGACCCCTTTAACGATTTTCCCTGGAATGACTCTATTTTTCTTGCACCCATTAGCATTAGTCTACAACCTCGCAAATTATCATGGGTTGTTAACGTTACAAAAAAAATTTAATTTTATTTTATCTTATATAAGGAAGGTTTCACTCGTGGTCAGTTTTTAGCACCGGGCGAGCGCGTAGAGGATGACCTACAATCACATCATGGATAACAAATCAACTACTTAAGCACAATCAAACATACAGCTATTGGTGTCAGCCACCCTCCTCCACACACTTAAGCACACACACACACTTTCACACACACACACGTAGGCTGCTGTATAATAATTTGCTTGATCAATTTGTGAAAACATTATATTAATATACCTAGCAATAATCATTTAAAGGCCTAACTCAAACATTTAATAGTAGTAAAAAATTCAATGTATTTGTAGTAAATAAACAAATTTGATGTCACCCCACCCCAGATGTGGATTGAGGTGTCAGTTATTACAATTCTCAAGAAAACAATTGTCCTCTGCTAAATTTTGCAACGTTTAGTTGGTTTCACACAGAGCCCCACTGTGGTCAACCCATCTATGGTCAAACCCCCTTATGATAAATGCAACTGTGTTCAAAGCCCCGCTGTGGTCAAACCATCTATGGTCAAAGCCCCTATGATCAATGCAGCTGTTCAGCCCCCCCCCCCACTGTGGTCAACACATCTATGGTCAAAGCCCCTATGATCAAAGCCCCACTATGGTCAACCTATCAATGGTCAAACCCCTTATGAGCAATGCCCCCCCCCCCTATGATCAATGCAACTGTGTTCAAAGCATTGATCCCCCACCTTGGTCAACCCATCTATGGTCAAAGCCCCTATGATCAATGCAACTGCTGTTCAGCCCCCCCCCCCCCACTGTGGTCAACCCATCTATGGTCAAAGCCCCTATGATCAAAGCCCCACTATGGTCAACCTATCAATGGTCAAACCCCTTATGATCAATGCCCCCCCCCCCCTATGATCAATGCAACTGTGTTCAAAGCATTGATCCCCCACCTTGGTCAACCCATCTATGGTCAAAGCCCCTATGATCAATGTAACTGTGTTCAAATCCACACTGTGGTCAACCCATCTATGGTCAAAGCAACTGTGGTTAAACCTAAACCCTATCATTGTTAAATCTATCTTTATACTATTAAAACTCAATTTTTTTTTTACATGTTTGAATATTTATTTGTTTGTCTGATTTTCTACTAGAGAGAATCTTCCATATGTGTAGGGCTGTAAAATAGTTTGTAGGAAGAAGGAAGAGAATAATTTTTGTTTTCAGACAGACTGTAGATCACAAATTCATTTAAAGACGTTAATTAATTTATTGATGTATTCATTGGTAGATTAATTACATTAATTATAAAAGTTTCAAAGAATGGCTTTACTTTGACTGAATAGTGACGTCACATGATTTGTTTACTTTTTACATCAACAATGGCGGCTCCCATCGAAGATTGCGTTCCCATACCAATGTTTAACACGTTCTAAAGCTAATTTTCTGTTGGCTATAACTTTAACAATACGTCCGTTTGCTGTTTTTTTTTTACGTTTCAACACTATTTCAATGTTTTAACAGTTCTTTTTATTTTATTATACAATACTAATACATTTCTCTAGATCTACAGATCAGCTGTCGAAGGAAGAAAAAGTTATGAATTTAGAATCTAGATCTAGATCTAAGTCACTAGACGTAAATTCTAGATCTAGACTTAATGTAAATTCTACATCTAGAATCTATTTCAGGCCTTAATTATTTTATATAAATCTATGTTTAGCTTCAATAATCATCTAATTCGAGAATGCATGTAGGTTCTAGATCTAGATATAGTAGGATTACTCGCTAACTTGGAGGCGTAGTCGGTTGCTAACAACAATATAGCGTCCGGACCGAACGCATGACTTCCGACCATTTTAGGCCAAATTCCAGAGACTTTCTTAGAATTATTATTAAAAACGTTTACCACGAGCAAAATTGCGGGTTTTCACGTTATATACACATGCTATGGTGGCCAGGGCTAGATATGCCAGAAAAGCATTTTAAAATTTGCTAAATTTTAAAGTCGGTGTCATTAAAATTAATAGAACTTTTAAAAGGTCACCTGTGACGTCAGTATATGAAGGGATAGTGTGGTCAGAATCAAGCTCAGCCGAAATCGGTGTTTTTAAAAGATAAAAAACGTCTTTTTGAATGTGGGGTCTGGTTATTTTGTGATAATAAGTGACAGACATGATGTCATTTATGGATGCCCCCGAAACCCACAGTCATCCAAGGGATGACGGGTAAGTCTAGTATACTACTAAAACTCAAGTTAACATGTTTGATAATTCATTTTTTTTTGTCTGTATTGTTACAGGATAGAATTTGCAGTATGTGTAGAGCTGTAAAATAGTATTTCGGTAGAGAACAATGTTCTTTTCTAAACACACTGTTAATCACAAACTAATTTAAAGAATTTAATTAATTTATTGATATATTTATTGGTAGATTAACCTCATTAGTTATAAAAGTTCAGAACAATGACTTTACTTATAGTGAATAGTGACATGAGTTATTTACGTTTTACAACAATTTTTTTCAATTTTTGTTTTAGATGTGAATGATAAAGTTGCCTATCGGACTTTGGCGGGATACAGAGCAGGTGAAGTAGAGTTCACCTGTTTCTTTGTCCTCAGTATATGAAGGGATAGTGTGGTCAGAGACATGCTCGGCCGGAATCGTTATTTTAAACGATAAAAACATGTTGCCTGAGACTTAGTGGGACACTGGGCGGGTAAAGTACAGTTGAGTAGGTCACCTGTGACGTCAGCATATGAAGGAATAGTGTGGTCTGACCCATGCTCAGCCGAAATCGGTATTTTTAAAAGATAAAAAACGTCTTTTTGAATGTGGGGTCTGTTTATTTTTTGGTGATAAATGACAGACGTGATGTCATTTATGTATGACCCCCGAAACCCACAGTTATCTAGCTAGATAATGGGTAGTCTAGTTTATACTAACAATAAATCAAATGTATGATCACATACTCTTTTGAAACTAAATATAACAATAACCAAACAACAGCGTAAAACTAAAAAAACACCCTTAGTTTAAATGTAATAAAAATGCTTTAAACGAATAAACTAATACCATGTCTGAACTAACTTCAAACGACACATAATCTAATAGACCTTTAATTTAATTTTAATTGCTACATGAAACCAAACATAAGATTTTTTAAAATATCTAAGTGTAACTCTTAACTCAATAACAACGTATGTATTACTAATTGTGCCAGTTATTTTTTTTTCAGTATTGCTTCGTGTTCGACTATCCTTGTGAAGGTTACAAATGCAATAAAGTAAAGCATCCATGCTATTGTACTTATGGAAATCCTACAAAAATTAAGTTCTTCCCTGTGCATGAAAACAGATTGTACCAGATGAAGTTAAAGTTTTTGTTTGATACTTACAGGGACATACCCATGCTTATCGCTTCAGGCAACATCTTCGATTTCTCCAAGAAACCAGGCAAAGTTATTTCATAATATTGTTCTAAGTTAATTCAACAGCTGTTAGACATCGTCCATTAATGGTGAATTCTAGGGAGGTAGATGTATGAGGGCCGCCAGAAGTAATACTTATGTATGTATATATATATATATATATATATATATATATATATATATATATATATATATATATATATATGTTACGGGTCAGTTGTAGGTTAGACTAGAATAGGATAGAATGATCTAGAATTAGGGGAGAGTGAGTGTGTGAGTTGAGTTTACCCTAGAATATTGTTAACCCCGGTGTGTTTGTGTATTGTTATCCCAAGGTCGAATGCGGTATAAAAGCTGGAGTGAATGGTTGTCAGGGGTTAGTTAGTTGGCAGGGTTAGGTCGAGGGCTATGTTGTAATGTGATATGTGAGACCTAATAAACGTATCGAATGTTAACCCGAGTCGTTCGTGAATTCGAATCTAACCCGGACGTAACAACTGGTGGCCAGTATGGGGATCTGCCAATACCCTTTTGTGAGGTCGAGTTTAGTAAAATATTTTGCCCTATTTAATTTAGCGAACAGCTCATCTGTATCTGGGATGGGTTCCGCGTCGTAGGCTGTGACTGCGTTAAGTCTCTTATAGTCTACACAGAACCTTGTCGACCCATCTTTTTTCTTAACTAGTACTACAGGTGCGCTGAAGTCGGAGTCGGACCTCTCTATTATTCCCAGTCTCTCCATTTCGTCCATCTCTTTCTTCATAAGCTCTCTTCGAGCGTTTGGTATGCAGTAGGGTTTCGTTCTTATTGCTCTGGTGTTGGTCAGTTTTATTTTATGTTCTAGTAAACTTGTTTTTCCAGGTAAGTTGCTAATTACAGCTGTGTACTCTTGGATAATTTTGTCTAGATCCGTCCGCTGTGTTTTATGATCTTATATAATAACCCATCTATCGTTTTACATTGTTTGCCCTTTTCCGCGAGCTTCCACCACCTAGCTAATGTTTTGTCTTCGCTCTGTTGCGTTTTAAAATCTTTCGATATCGTTATTTGGTCTAAAATCTTATGCCCCGGCTCATTTCTCTGGTTGCCCCCTGCTCTAAGTTGTCCTCTGGTTTCTACCGCCGCTAATGTTAGCGAATCTTCCATCGGTATTTTCGTGCCTGCTACATTCCCTATTATAAGTTCAGCGGGTGGATCATCTAAAAGGACGGCAAAGAACTCTCCCGTAAGGTATGGTGTTTCTATGTTGACTACAGCTCCTGGTACTCTTTTCTTATCTCCATCCGCGGTCTTTATGGTTATCCATTCTTTTGTCCATCTATTTCTTGGGACTAGAGCTTTTCGACAAGCTACGACTACAGAGCCCGTATCCCGTAGGACGGTCACCGTCCTCCCATCCAGTTTTCCTGCAACTATAGGAAGTGACCCTCTGTCGCTTATGAATCTCCGATTAGCTCCAATGTTCCCTACAGGGACAGCGCCCTTTACTTGACTTAGGCATTGTCCACAGTCGCCGCACTCCCCGCTGAACTCTGGTACTAGTCATATGTCTTGAATGTTCCTGAAGCCTACCCTTCTCCCTCTGTACTCATGTCCAATTTGTCTACGATATTGTTCTAAGTTAATTCAACAGCTGTTAGACATCGTCCATTAATGGTGAATTCTAGGGAGGTAGATGTATGAGGGCCGCCAGAAGTAATACTTATGTATGTATATATATATATATATATATATATATATATATATATATATATATATATATATATATATATATATATATATATATATATATATATATATATATATTGACAACCATTCTTTTTGATTCGATAAGTTTGTGCTAATTCTTCGAAAATAGAAAGTAAGCAGCAAAGGTCCTGAAATATGTATATGAAGACTGTATAACACTGACTGTATTTAGCAATAATACAAAGCGAGAAAGAAAGTTTAAGTTTTTCATTTAAGTGCTCTATATTCCACCAACAGATAATTGGGACCCAATTGAAAAATATCCAGATGAACCATTTTATTACTTTTCGAAAAATGGAAACCATCAGCTCAAAGCAGGTATAATCTTAACTTTATTTTTACTAATGTATTATATAAAAACTAGCTGTCATTTGTTTTCCGGATTTATTTAAAAAAAAAACAGAAGGTTTAAGTTTAACTAAATGGTCAACACAATCGAAAAATCAAACGGATGAAGACGTCTGCAATATTTTTTTGTGTTTATATTCTAGGCCTATGAGTCTAACTAAAAATCCTTAAGTACTAATTTTCTCATCACCAATGTTTCTACTTCAAAAGTTAATAATTGGACTGTCATTGCTTATAATGTTTTTGTAACAGTTAAATGCTATTTTTATACTTATACATTCAAGGGTTCCTCCGATAGGCACTTCGCTTGACTTAATGTTAGAAACTAATTAGGTTGTGTGTAAGACAAAATGTCGACATGGACCCTTGTATCCCTTCTATGAATCATCAATTATGCTATTAAAATTGTTCAATATTGGTAAAGTACAAGCAAACGAAATTTTAACGGAGTTCATGTGCTTAAATGTGTTAAGTAGAAAGTTATCATCATAGCCATTTTAAAAGACGCCCCAACGCCAGAATATAACACCTAGGTATGAAGGAATGGGAAAATGGAGAAATACCCAAAAAATAATCAACACTAATAGGACTGTTACACCAATGTTCATGTGGGCCAACTGAGAGAATTTCCTGGGTCCACAGGGATTTTTCCGTACTCTATTAAGCTTATTGTAAGCACTTGAAAACTGAAAATTGGAGATTAAGACGTGTTTTAACCTGTGGCTAAGATTAGTTGTTTAAATATTCATTTATGATTGACGCATCTTTAAATTTATTTTACAGAGTTAATCGTCATTGGCATCGGAGCTCTGTTTGCCTTCTACCTGGCCAAGCAGATGGAATGTGAAAAACAAGCCTCAAAGATCTAAGATTGTAGGAAACAATGGATTTAAGCTCCACTTTGAATATGTTTAGAATGTACTTAGAAAATAAACATCTAAATGCTAAACGTTTGAAAACTGGTAGATAGTAACTAGAAAATTATCAAAGAATGATAACAATATACATTGAAACAGTACCATAAAACATTACATTTTAAATATGAAATTAAACTGTATATCAATTTATGCAGTATAAAAATAGTAATTGTATACAAAACTGTAGGAAACCATTCAAAACTTTAAATAAACTGTTGCAAATTAAAGAAAATTTTCTTATTTTTCGGGTGTACTTAGTATTGCAAAACACTTCAGTTATATTAGATCTTTTTTTTTCTTGACTGAACTGGATCTGTGCATTTTAAGGTTTGGGTTAAATATTACTCGTTAGTTAGTGCGGCATTACAATGTTTGATGTGTGGCTTCTGAACGTACACTCTAGTAAATCACTGACAAAGTTTGGAGTTGTAGCCAACACAAGAATCGGAGTTTAAAAATATTAGAAAGATTTTAATTAACATAGTAATTTACTCAGCTTTTTTGATGAGACCAGGTTCCCTGGTTGATCTTATTCAATGACAATTCAAACAAAACATAAATACAGGCAAACATATTGAGCTTCAGATATCTTTGCTTTGCTCAAGGCGTTGTACTGAATTTATATATTAACTGTAACTTAAATAATTTAGATTCACGTTAGTAAATGAACATGAGATTTTTAAGACCAGGTTTTAACGAAATTCTGCTTTCTGCTTTAGAAGTATATATAATTGAGTACATTTAGTCAGAATTTAAAAAAAAACATCAATATTGAATGATAAAACACATACTTACTGAAAGTGATTGTCAATTTGACAGATCTCGCATTGTCGTCTGGGTCAAACACGATGATGCAGTTTCTGCATTTGTGAAACCCCATATACTTCTGTGTACTTAAAGATATATAGTATTGTTCATGTGTGATGGAAACCTTTACCCTGTACAGTTTTTCAGGGAAAAATGGTGGCACATTCTGGCGGTCCAAGTCCGAAGTTTGATCCAATGTTTGATTATTTTTATTTGAAGCCTGAGGTAAACATACAGTATAAATAATGAAATTTGAAGAAACACAAACTATTAATTGTGTTTAAGATATGTAACTGTTTAGAATCAAACACTTAAACTAATTACATATATGAGTCAACCCAGCTCTAATGGGTACCTGACTCGCGATGGGGAAAGCAAAGGCGGATGAGCACCGTGCTGACATCAAGATCCTTTCGTATGCTTTGGTCAAGAAAGTGGTGAACTCTACTTCATTCCATTTTTTTAAATTAATATTGTATATGACGTCACACACTCAAATTTTTACTGTCCATGTTCTATGTGGAGGAGGGGGGGGGGGGTAGTGGGCTTCCACAATTGATTACAATTTCCACAAGGAGTGAGGTTGTATTGTGGAACAATGTATTACATAAGTGGAGAGGGGAGAGTAAACTTTTTCAACAGCTTTTTTTTTCTAACATAGCGATAAAAATTATACACGATCAAATCTTGACGCCGAGTTTCTAAATTCTCTGCACTAAAAATGCTCAAAGATAGTTTCACCAAGATTAAACATGCTAAAAAAGTTAATACTAATTAGTGGGTACATTATTCCTTATTTTTTCTTACAAAATTAAACATCTTGATAACTATTTTGAAAAAAAAAATTAATTTAATAAGGGAGCGGGCGTGATTAATGTATGACGTCATTTTAGCAGAGATTTGACTTGTGACAATGGGATGAGAAAGGGCGAGATCAGTACACAATACGCCGTTGATATACGCGATTTTAAATTTTCCCACGTTTTCTTTAACTTGCTTTCGCGTCTGTTTGTTTGTTTGGTTCTCCAATCAAATCTTGCTATCGAAATTTCGGGCACTTCCCAGTTAGCTAGCGCGCTGAAATTTTTAGGGAAGCTTTGTTTCCGATGACAATAGAATATTCAATTGTTATTATTACCAAATTGATCCATGGAAACATTTTATTGATAATTTTAGATCCCTATATATTTGTACAAAAAACGTGGGGAAAAAGGGACATAACCCAGTAATTGTAATTTGATGAAAACAAGGTTCGGTACTCTCCCTCTTTTGGCTTACTGAGTAGTGGTCACGCGGTGTTTGTGTACAAACAACCGGAACGTAACAACTGGAGGCCAGTATGGGAGAGACGATATGGTCGAGTGGTTGGGCATACGATTGCTAACCCACTCGACACGGGTTCAAATTTATGTGTTCTAGTCAGTAACGTATTCACACAACAAAGCCATAACCCGCCCCTTGTAAAAACAACGCTTCGTGTCTAACTTCCAACTTTTATTTTGTCTTAATTCTTTACACACAACAGACCAGCCCTGAAACGTCGATTGGAAAAGGCACGTGTTTTTTACGAGTTGTCTTCGTTTACCCAAAAAAAAGGTAATGCGAGAAGATAAAAAAGAAAGCAAGATTTGAATGCAAACAAACAGACAAAGACTAAAAAGTAAAAAAAAATTATCATTAAAAAAGTTTTTAAAAACCCACGTTTTCTGATTGAACTAAAAAGTAGAAAATAAATGCTATACAACACAATAATTTAAGCGATCACTCTACTATAAGCGATGAAAAACGTGGGGCGCCGTGATTTTCTTACAGTTTCTAATACTGTTGACTCTCTACAAGCTCCCTAATAAAAGTCAATAGTATTATCTAATCAATAGTAATATAACTTTTACATCTTATATTAACAATGACCGATAAAAAACTTTTACTTCGGCGCCCCATGTTTTTCATCGCTTATAGTAGAGTGATCGCTTACATTATTGTGATGTATAGCATTTATTTTCTACTTTTTAGTTCAATCAGAAAACGTGGGTTTTTTAAACTTTTTTTAATGATAATTATCGTTCAGCTGAGTTAAGATTAACATTCTGAGAATTTCACATTTTAAGAGCGAAAGATTATCACTATTTTTTCGTGTATTTCTAAGGACTAGTTTTTAAACACGGTCATAAAAAAAACATGACAGAATTTATAGCATTATACAATAAGTATCTTCTTCTTCTTTCTTCTTCGTTCTTAATTATTAGTGTTGAAGGGGATCGAGATTTATCTGCCAGTGGGTTTGAACTCGAGACTTTTTGCCGACTCGACCACGCCTCCAACACAATTAAGCGTTACGTGTCAACTGGTTATGTTCCATTGAGGCCATTGACTCCGATTTCAGCCTGCTTTTCTTTTTGGATTTGCTTCCATAGCCTTTGTCCAAACAAGAACAAACTGCAAGGCAGCAGTTGTTTGATTTTGGAACCGAACCCCTTACAATAAGTATGAAAATATTTAAATAAAAGAATAAATAATTTAAAATGTTAACTCACGTCCGGCGGCCTCGTAGTTTTGTCCCCTGGTAAAAAAAAATGACAAGCTGTTTGAAAGTGTTCTCGTGAAATTCAGGTAATTAATTAATTTATACTCAAACAAACATTTTGCTTTCTTACGTCTTGACCACATAGCCATGTAATTTACAAAAAAATAATTGTGAAATATCTGGTGAGATTTACTTACCGGAGCCTGACTCCACAATCTCTGTAATACACATCAACAACATGGTTCCAAGCATCATCTTTTTTAAAGACTCCATGACGCTCATCTGTCTATAAATCTTAACCAGTCCTAGTGAATTCCGCTTAAAGAAATTATAAAAGCAACATACGGAGATGAAAAATTTATAAATCAAAACAAAATTGTAAGTGGCGCCGCCCTTGTTAAGTAATATACCATTAAAGTCTTTACTGTATTTTAGCATAATCAAAACATATTTATAATAATCTAAATATGTTTTACATTAGTTAGAATTAATCTCAGGGTGTCATTATTTCTTTATAATTAAAATAAATACAAAAGAATATTTTTCATGGGAACCTTTAATAAATGACCACATGCATAGACGACAGATGATGGTGAAGTTGTAAAGTTTATTGTAAAGAAAGACAATCGTGTAAATATTGGGTTTATTTCAAGAAATATTTTGATCATGTCCCTTGGCCTTAATAAAGAGCTACAATGTCAGAAATGTTGAGTTCACCTTTGGACTTGAATATATAGGCCGATCTAATACCGTTCTGCCCAGATCTAAAACTTGGAGTAAAATTTACTGACCACAGTGTACATTAAATAACTAGATCTAGATGTAACTAAAAGTTTCACAATTTATTACTTCGAGAAAGGTTTACAACATTTTTATTGTACACTTTGCTAGTTGTTAACAAATAACTTTGGAAAGTGGGTATGTGTGGGTGTATGCGCGTATGTATGCGTGCGTGTTGTTTCCAGTCAATATTTTAGCCAACGTAATACAATTTGTTCTACTCCACTCGATATTATACCCAACATAATACAACTTGCTCTACTCCACTCGATATTAAACCTAACATACCCTAACAGCCACAGACAACTAACCAGAACACGCTAAACATAATCTAAATTTCCCTTAACAAAAACTTGACATTAAATCTTTACTTTCTCACGCTAGCTCTAACCACACCACCCTTACACTAACTAATGGTAACATCATACAGGTTCATTTAAGAGAAAGTCCACCTATCTACTGTTTTATGGGGAGTTTAATCCATTGACCGTCTTTTTAAACTTATGCCTCTGGTCCACCTAAACTGACAACGATAAATTGTCAAGCGCCAAGTCTGAAATAGAAAGCTGTCAGTCTAAGTTTCTAACAAGACAAAAACGTAACTACCTTTTCTCAACTATGACGTAAACTGTGCAGTCGTTTCATGATCCTCTTTTCTAATTTGTAGATTTGACATTTGATATACTGTATGTTCACAAAATGTTTCATCACCTTGTGTTGGCTTTGTCTATTAAAAGTCTGATCTTCAACTCTTTAAAGTGTTGTGTGCAAATGTTTTTTGAAGTTGCTGGTAATCCAGGGAATATGGGAAGAGAGAGTTTGACTAACTGACAAGATCATTGGACGTCTTAATGGGGTGCAGTGGTTGAGGCCATGTAGAGTTTGGCAATCTGTCGAGAACAGAAACAGTGAAACTGACGTGCACAGGTGGAAGTAAGAAATGTCTTTGTCAACAGTGTGACAACAAGTGTTTAGACAAAGTAGCGTGGTGACATCTTTACAAGTTCAATGGGCAGATCATATCTTGTTGTCTCGATAGTCTGGTCATATCACATGTACTCCTTACTTAGACCGAACAGTATTGTCCAACTTTATCCGAACTGTTACATCTTTATACAAATGACAGTCAAACTACATATAGACTATACAGTATGGTCCAACTTTATTAGAACAGGTCCAACTTTATTGTATTCATAGTTGCCAAAAAGCAGCAACGGTACAAAGGTAATTCTTGGGAAGAGAAAAATCTGTATTTTATTGTTATTTTAAGCAGACTTGTTTAGGGTCCTTTTATGCCGTATTCCTTCACTAAAAGTCGGATGATACATTTAGCTAGATGACACCTTCAGTTACATGACACTTCCAGCTTGGTGACACCTTAGTAAGCTATGTGACAACTTTAGCTAGATGACACCATCAGCTAGGTGACAACTTTAGCTAGATGACACCATCAGCTAGGTGACAATTTTAGCTAGGTGACAATTTCAACAAGGTGACACCTTCAGCTAGAAGACACATTCAGTTAGATCACACCATCAGCTAGATGACACCTTCAGCTAGATGACACCTTATGCTTGATGACACCTTTAGCTAAAACACTGCTATAATTTGGCAATGAGATCTGAGTGTAGGACTATTTTGTTTTTGCAAAGCTTATGTGACGCCATGATATGCTTGATCTGATTGAAATAAGTTAAACAAATATATCAGTTATTAATGTTTGTGATCTAGATCAGTTTTGTGCAACTAAAAGTTTGTTGGAGAATGAGGTCATGGTTGACGTGTGTAAAGAGACATGTGAATTTCTGTTAAAATATTGTATCAGCTAAGAAAACAGAAAACAAACTCAGTTGTGTTGCAAAAGAAAAATTCTGTTTACAATATAAAAAAAAACGGTTAAAATCCTAACAAGAACATTGCAACAAATGAAATATTTTTTACAATTCTAGTATCAATCTAGACTTAAAATCCTTTTGTTTAAAATGTTCTTAAGAATTAAAATAAGATTTAAAACCAAATAGAGTATGGTTTAAATTGAAATAACCAATAATATAATAATAAATCATCCAATTTTTTACATTAAAAAAAATGGCTAAAATTAAATCAACATTTTTCTGTTTTTGAAGCCTAAAGTAAGTTCTTTTGTATCAATATAAAGATGTGGTTAAGCAACACTAACTTGTTATTAATTTTTAAAACTGTACTATTTAGAACCACACAATAGTGAAAGTAAACCAACCTATATATAATGCTTTTGTCAAAAGTTCAACTGCCAATCATGTTTTAAATTTTTTAGTTTTAAATACTTGAAGCTTGTGTAAAAAAATAACATCAGATACATAAAATATTCATTTAATAATTAGCAATTCAGTAACCTTTCATGCCACATCTTAAAATAAATTAAATGATACTGAAATTAAATTTTACTCAAAATATACTCATGTTATAACTTAAATGTATGTTAATTTCAAATAAGAATTAGTGTGGATTTTAAATCTTTTTATAATACTCAAAGGAACTCACAATTAAATTAAATCAAATGCTTTCCAATTACAAAAACAGTAATAATAAAATATGATCATAATAGTTTCTTTAATAAATTAAATTTATCACACATTTGTTTATTAAATAGAACTTACAAAACATATTCACACTTAAAAACATCTGAACTAAATGTAAATACAAACTTTTTATAAAGCATCCAATGTATTTTTTGACTATTAACAATAATAAGGTAACATATTTCAAAATGTACATTACATGAATAGGTCTATTTATTGCTAACAAATATTTATATCCAATAATTTCACTTTTCATGCTATAAAACTTTTGTATAAAAACAAAGCAATTTTTGAAAATTTTCCAATCCACAACTGCTATTGCAAATTTGCTTCAATTTATAATTAAGTCAATATCAATTTACTAAGAAATATTAGAGAAATTAATCTTGTACAAGTTGGACAGAGATACAGTATTAATAATTAGAAAATTGTAATTTTGTACATAAATATTTATAAAACTGAGATAACAAAAATGAGATTGGCAAATATTTGTAGAATATCCATGCATTTAGATGACAGTTGATGTGCTCACAATAAGTGTGGGGTATTTGAAAGAAAAATAATTTTTTTTTGCTTTTATGTTTCCATCATAAACAAAATGAAAAAAAAAGCAACAGAAAATTACCAGCAATAGAACACTTTAGTTTGTTTTACCATATACTTTTAAATATGCATAATATTAAACTTCTGGGAACAATTTAAAATAAAGTAAAAAAAAAAATTAGCAATGAATCTTTAGATTTTTAAAGAATGAACATAAACATAACTTAAGCCCTATTTTTAACTTACAGTGTTGAAGTTAAAAAAATATATATGTATTGTGCATTTGGAATTAGCTTTTATTTTTTTAAAATGCAACACAGCCAAATTTGAGGAACGTGTAAAGTTTGATTAAGTATTAGATATGAAATATAATTTTTTTTTAAATAATATTTAAATGTAAAAAAAATATTTAAACACTTTCAAAGAACAGCAGATAAATTTTAAAAATAAATAACTAATCAAATATTTTGGAATTCTGAAAGAAACCATGATAATGTTCTGGTGTAAATAAATATAAATTTTCTTTTTTTTAGTAGTATGTGTTACATACTACATCAACATTTTTTTGTTTTTTTTTTCATTTCCAGTATGTATTCACAAGAAATAAAACTGTCTGAATTCTGCACTGTTGATTACTAGACTTAAGTTGTTGCCATTTTCTTGGTGATTAATAAGCCCTCTTAGTTTTAATACTTTATAGATTCAATCATTATTTTCTTCTTGATACCTTGCTCCAATTTCACAATTACAACCTTTTAGTCATGTACTGGATAAAAAACATAGCAGGTGTAAATATTTTCAATAGGACATGTATGGACATAATTAAAGTATAACAATAGGACATGTATGGACATAATTAAAGTATAACAATAGGACATGCATGGACATAATTAAAGTATAACAATAGGACATGTATGGACATAATTAAAGTATAACAATTGGACATGTATGGACATAATTAAAGTATAACAATAGGACATTTATGGACATAGCTTAAGTATAACAATAGGACATGTATGGACATAATTAAAGTATAATAATTGGACATGTATAAACATTATTAAAGTATGACAATAGGATATATATGGACATAACTAAAGTATAACTAATATAAGTATAATAATTGGACATGTATGGACATAATTAAAGTATAACAATAGGACATTTATGGACATAACTAAAGTATAACAATTGGACATGTATGGACTTAACTAAAGTATAATAATTGGACATGTATAAACATTATTAAAGTATGAAAATAGGATATGTATGGACATAACTTCAGTATAACAATGGGACATGTATGGACATTATAAAAGTATAGCAATAGGATATGTATGGACATAACTTAAGTATAACAATTGGACATGTATGGACGTAACTTAAGTATACAGATGGTTAAAATGAAATCAACTTTCTGTTTTTTAAGATACAGTTCTTTTTATCAATATAAAGAATTGGTTATGCAAAACTAACTTGTCATTTAATTTTTAAAACTACACTATTTTGAACCACACAATAGTGAAAGTAAACAAACCTATATATAATACATTTATCAAAAAGTTTGACTTACAAAAATGTTTTAAAATTTTTATTTTAAAGACTTGCTTGTGTAAAAAATAATATCAGACATAAAAATATGTATTTGATAATTAGCAATTCAGTACCAGCATAATATTTTTACCTTTCATGCCGCATCTTAAAATAAATTTAAATAATACTGATATTAAATTTAACTCAAAACGTACTCATGTTATTACTTAAATTTATGTGCATTTGTGTGGATTTGTGTGGATTAAATTTTAAATCTTTTTATAATACTCAAAGTAACTCACAACTAAATTAAATCAAATTCTTTCCGTTTACAAAAACAGTAATAATAAAATATGATCATAATAGTTTCTTTAATAAATTAACTTTATCACTCATTTGTTTATTAAATAGAAATTATTAAAAATATTCATATTTAAAAACATCTAAACAAAATGTAAAAACACACTTTTTATAAAGCATCTAATGTATTTTTTTACTATTAACAATAATAAGGTAACATATTTTAAAATGTACATTACATGAATAGGTAATTAATAATTAGAAAATTGTAATTTTGCACTGTTGATTACTAGTCAATTTATTCAATTTATTCAAAAACGGTAACAATTGTAGGCACAAAGACCTTTTTTCACATTGGCCGTTTAAAAAAAAAAATTAAAAAAAAAAAACAACAATTCAATAACAGCATTAAAAAACATAGCAGTAACATAGCACTAAAAATGTTGAATAAAGAAATAATATTACATGGTTATAATACAAAATGAGATTTTAAAAAGAACATAATAGATGAATGAGAAATGTTTAAATGAGTCAGTTAGAGAGGTCATTAAATAATTGTTGTTTTAGTTTAGATTTGAATATATTTTCAGATCTAGATAGCTTTATTTTATTAGGAAGATGGTTCCACAAATTAGAACCAGAGTAGCTATGTTTTTGGAAAAAAGTTGTATATGGGAACGGTAAATTAAGACGACGATTTAATTTTATGTTAAAAGAAAATAGGTCTGATGAGTAAGAGGGGGCTGTTTCGTGGAATATTTTAAATAAAAAAATTGATTTAGTATATATTATCTTTTTATTTAATGGAAGTATTTTAGTTGTAATTTACACTGGTAGCCGTGTGTACAAATTGTTTTAGATTCAGAGAATCAACAATATCTTGCCAATATCATTGAGGTTTTAATAAATTAAAATTAAAATCTCCCAATATGATATATTCATTGTTAGTAGATAAAACGGAATCTATCATGGAGCAAAAACGATCATACCATTCCATGTTTCGCAGAGATTTCTATAAAGGAAGCAAATTAAAATTGCCGGAAGGTATTTGCCATTTTCCAGTTCAATCCATATACATTCTATATTGTCTGCTGACAGATCCTTCCTGTGCTTAAAACAAATGGAGGAGTGTACATAGACACAAAGGCCAGTTTCTTTGTGTAAGGATGGGTCTCTGCGTATTAGGTTATAATCAACGACGGAAATCTCGTCATCATTTATAAAAGAATGTAATCAAGTTTCAGAGAAGCCAAAGAGAAGCCAAAGATATGGAAAGGATTGCTGGAATTGTTTACAATTTTTAGAACTTCATGGTGTTTATTAAATATGTGGAAAATATTTAATTGGCCCAATTTTAGCCCATTTTGTGGGGGCCAGGATGATGAAAAGAGACAATGCATAAAGATAATAAGATATCAATGAATAAGATATATTAAACACAAAAATCAATGTAATAAACTAATTTAAACAGAATCAATATAACTGTTTTACAATTTCACACTTTATCACCCAATAAAACAAACACTCGCTGCTTTACTCTCTCTCACTCTCTCACACTCTCTCTCTCTCTCTCTCAATATATATATATATATATATATATATATATATATATATATATATATATATATATATATTTATATATATATATATATATATATATATATATATATATATATATATATATTTATATATATATATATATATATATATATATATATATATATATATATATATATATATATATATATATATATATTGCTATATAGAAGTACAATTGTATCAATATATATTATAATGAATATAGTACATATATGAAACTATTAAGTGAAATGAAAATGGAAAATAAAGTAAAGCAGAAAATAGCAATAGCAAGCGAAAATGTATAAGGATCCAGTCAAAGAACATCATCAACTTCAACAGGAAGGCGCTTAATCGACAACATTAGAGCTTGATGAAGCAACAAAAGGCTAAAGCCCATTAGGTGATGTAAGCCTTGGTTCAGCAAAGCAGTGTTTGGGCTAGAGTTCAATTGACCTGAAGATATTGTTGGTGGTATATCAACAGTCGAAGATTCATAAACAAAATCAGCCTTGGTACCTTTTTGCGTCTTTTAGTGCCGTAGTGACAACAGCGATCGACAACTGGGACATGGACGTGTTGCCACTTTCTTTGTGATTAATAAGCCCTCTTAGTTTTAATACTTTATAGACTCAATCTTTGTTTTCTTCTTGATACTTTGCTCCAATTTCGCATTTACAACCTTGTAGTCATGTCCTGGATAAAAAACATAGCAGGTGTAAAGATTTTCAAGAGAGTGTTGCTGATATATATTTATATATATATATATATATATATATATATATATATATATATATATATATATATATATATATATATATATATATATATATATATATATATATATATATATATATATATATATATATATATATATATATATATATATATATGGAAATAACTAAACTATAACAATAGGACAGTTATGGACATAAGTAAAGTATAACAAAAGGACATGTATGGACATAACTCAAGTATAACAGTAGCACATGTATGGAAATAACTAAAATATAACAATAGGACAGTTATGGACATAAGTAAAGTATAACAAAAGGACATATATATGGACATAACTAAAATAAAAATAGGACATTATATTAGCATAACTAAAGTATAACAATAGGACATGTATGAACATAACTACAGAAACACATATGAATGTACAAGGATGAATACCTGCTCAGAAAGAAAATTATCAATATTTGGCATGGGCACTGAGCCCAAGTGGTCCATGCACACATCTTTTTTAGTTGATGGAAGAGACATGTCCTTAACATTTCTGTTCCTTTCCTTTATCGCTTTTTTTGTTTGACAACATAAGTCTTTCAGAACTAGTTGTACCTTTATAATTAAAGATAAAATATATTTACTTTGATTTGCTGGTTATTGGATGCTAAAATGTAATATTTTCAAATAAACTGTAGTGTTAAATTGAATGATATGAGAATACCTCTTGGTAGAATACAGTTTTAGCAATTGATTTATTTTTTGGGAAGTTATGTTTTTAGAAAAAAATACTCCACAATAATTAAACAGTCTAATATTGAAAAAAACACACCTCGTCTTGAAGGAGACAGTGGAATACGAGGATAGTGAATCCCTGAAATCATACATTAGAAAATACTACACATATCATATAGTAATTTGATTCATGATGTTTTTATTTTTATCCTTTATATTTTACAGAAAAAGTTTTAATAAAATGCTAGTTTTAGTATTCAGCTTATGGATAGTTTTTTAAGGTCATCAGTTCTGATAAAGAGATTTTAACTTTTATAAGTAACATCATTAGTAGTCTACTATTTTTGAAAACAACTGTCTTTATAAAGTTATATCTACAGATTATTAAATTTACCAGTAATATGCTCGATATCGAAACAACTACTTTGCTTACAAGGAAATGGACTAATTATTATAACATTTCTACTTTTTAAAATTGTAACTAAAATATTATTGTTTTTACAAAAATGTTTACATAAGAAACAAGGCTAATATATTTAAAAATGATTCAGTGAAATATTTGAGTAAACATTTAAGTCAGGATCTAAAAATGAAATACAAATTGTTGTTTAAGGATGGTCATACCTGAAGTAGAAGGAATAAAATGAATAGATAAGTCAGGACTTCACTCTTAATCATGACTGAAAGCACCCCGCACAACCAACACGTCCCCAAAATCCCTGACAAGACGAAGATTGATCTTAAACTAGACCTGCAAAAGCCATTATTATTAATAATTAACAAAACAGGAGTTGAAGAAATGGAAATAAATTATAAAAATATGAAGATGGCTGAAGATAAGTATTGTGTTGTCCTTGTTACTTGAAAATGTGGAGAGGTGGAGGTTAAAATTAGGGAAGGTGACAGCTACCATCAATGCCCACAATATAGGAGTGATAGCTACCATCAATGCCCACAATATAGGAGTGATAGCTACCATCAATGCCCACAATATAGGAGTGATAGCTACCATCAATGCCCACAATATAGGAGTGATAGCTACCATCAATGCCCACAGTATGTGAGTGACAACTGTCCTGGATGCCCATTCTAATAGTTTCTTTCAGGCATCTCCTAGGGAGGGCAGAACCCCTCCCTCGATGAAAGTCTACTCCCAACCCCACGAACGAAGAGGAATTTATATAGAAAACATAATTTTACCATTGGCCGCCCGCCCCCTCCCCCAGCAAATGTAGTACGCCCGCCCCCCCCCCCCCCCAAAAAAATATCAATTGCTTCCCCCCCCCCCCCCCCTGGAGAAAAAGAGTCTCGAAGAAACATTGTCCACTCTATGGGTGGGAGGGGGAATGAAGCAAAGCTTAGATCAAATTTTAAATATCATCTTAAAGCCATCCGCCTACCAGTTATTCTTTTTTTTAAACTACGAAAATAGACACATTATTAAACCTTGTATTTCAAAATTTCTCCATCGATATTATATATATATATATATATATATATATATATATATATATATATATATATATAGGATAACTCTGTTCAGGATTCACATGTTATAAAACAAACATCTTACATTGCTTTTTGGCAAAATGAGGCGGTTCTCATGACGTGTGTTTTTAACACAGCTCTTATCACAAGGATCAGGACAATCATGTTTACCTGTGAACAAATTGTGTAATCAAATTTATTTCAATCAAGTTAGATTTTTTAAACAGGTGTAATCATGTAAACCTCTAGCAAGATAGATTTTCTTTGTAATTATGATTTTCTTTTTCTTAGGGACGTCAGAGTAGTCAAATCGGTAAAACACATGGTTGCTAAATCAAAAGGTCTCAAGTTCGAACCCTGTTAACTCAATAGGAGAGACAACTCCAAAAAATTGTGTATTCACATTAATTTAACCAAGAAGATTTTTTTAAACCGGTGTAATTATGTAAATCCCAATCAAGATAGATTTTCTTTAAAAAAAAACGGTATAATCAAGATTTTCTTTTTTTCTTATTAAGAGAAATCATGTGAATATTAGGGACGTCGAAGTAGTCAAGTCGGTAAAACTCATCGTCGCTAAACCGAAAATTCTCGAGTGGACAGCCACTCTTCTAGGAGAGACAACTCCAAAATCAAACAACTGCTGCTTGTAGTTTGTTCTAGATTGGACAAAGGCTAAATCCAAAAAGAACAGCAGGTTGAAATCGAAGTCAATGACCTCACTGGTGCATAACCAGTATACTTAATTGTGTTGGAGGGAATCCCTTCCAACACCAAAATTGAGAACAAACAAGAAGTTTGTAAACAATTAGATCTAGATGGATTAGTCATAAGCACACTAGTCGGAGTAAAACTTGGTTTTCTTTTGTCTGTTTTGGTGAGATTCATTTTGTGGGTTTTTCTGTAATTTTTTAGAGTATCGCTTTAGGTAAGCAGTTTCCGAGAAGAAGAAAGCGATGACAGCTGTAGTGGAGAGGGGCGTTTTTTTTTTTTTTAATAGTGAACAACCAATATTTTGGCAGCCTTTGTTTGGTAAATAACGATTACCTAACGAACAGAAACAAACGTCTGTAGAAAAATAAACTATGCCGAACATTTGTGATACTTGTTTAAATTTTAAATCAGGGGTTCAATCGTAAAGTTTGTCAGATATGTATCAATCAATAAAGCTCTTAAGCAGTTTTTGTTTCTATCAAAATCGTAAGTACAACAGACAGAAAACAATCCGGTTCTGAAGATGTATGTTTTATTAAGAGAAGTGACATATAAAATTAAGACTTACAGTAAAAACAAAGAGTACCGGACCGACGAATGACCAAATCAGTCCCGTCTCTGTTGACAACCAACAGCTATTTGTTTTAGGAGAGAGAAAAGTCACGAAAGGTTGCAGTTTATTCATAAATTACAAACACGTCTTAAAATAATTAATCTGAGACAGCAATTTCCAAAAGTGAAGGCACGCACACACACACACACAAATACACACACATGTATATATATATATATATATATATATATATATATATATATATATATATATATATATATATATACCTCGAAATAAATAATATCAGTAAGCAAATGGTAATTATTTTCTATTGTTACTATTATATAATGAATAGCACCGTTTATTTGACATCACTTT
Organism: Physella acuta; assembly: GCF_028476545.2. NCBI lineage: Eukaryota > Metazoa > Mollusca > Gastropoda > Physidae > Physella > Physella acuta. Next base: position 840,024 of record NW_026731532.1, on the reverse strand, counting down.
AAAATTACTATCACGTTGAAACATCAAAACACAAGAAAATTAACAACAAAATCATTGAGAATATTGTAGAATTCATATCAATAACTGGCATATCTATGTAATCGTTAGCATTGCAACTAACCTGTCCTCGCCACCGAATCCTTTGCCTTGAGTGACTGCCAGCGACACACCAACAATGACTAGCGGGACTCCTATAGAAAGAGAAGAACAATAGGCTTGAAAAGTCTATGTAATCATACTGAACTTAGTTTTTAATCTTTAAAAAAAAATATGGCAAGCGAAAACCAATTAAAGCCACGGCAGTGCGCCATCTATGTTTGGGTCAAATTCGGGCTTTCAGAAAACAATAAAAGATTTAGCTCCCTAACCACTGCATGATTTATCAGTATGCCATCGCCAACAAGGCTCTTCCGACACATTGCTAATAAAAGTCGTAAATTACATTATTAAATCTGTAGCCCTAAACACTTGTCTGTTTAAAGAACTGTGCCAAGACATGAATAAAGATCACGAGGTTTTGCTTTCTACATTGCAGTACGCTGGCTGTCAAAATTAACATCTGGTGAATCGTGTTTTTTAATTGAAAGGCGAAATCAAGTTGTTCTTGGAAGTACAAGGGTAACAAGACCTTCTGATATACTTTAACGACATGGTGTGGTTGAAAATTGCTCATATTTTTTGTGTAGTACGCACTATTTATACCCAAAAGTGAAATTGGATGTCTTTCAAGTTTTTGTTAACATATCTTTGCGAGAATAGATTTTCAACACTTTTCCAATTAAAATCAAAACATAGAAATAAATTAAATGGTGAGAATGACATGAGATTGGCGTTAACAAAAACTAAACCGCGAATGTTGAGGCTAGTTATTAGCATGAAATTTTACTCATCGTATTAAAACAGTTATCGATATTTATTCATTTTGAAAGTCAACAAGAAAATCTTACTTTAGTCCTTATAAATTTCCTTACTAATTTCGACTTTTTAATTCCATGGGGGTCGCGGGTCACTTTTTTTTTGTTTAAATGGGGTCGCCACGATTTTAGAGTGTTTTTAAAAATGTCAAAACTTATTAATATCATCATTATCGTTCTTCAGTATTCTGACAGTTTCTATCAGCATCGCCCCAAGTACTCCCAAGCTTAACAGATGAATAATATGCATCATCAAAAGTCGACCTTCTACGTAACTCATCTATAAAGTTCACTTTCAGTCCATGTTCAACATTGAACGTGCTCAGGAAGGTGACATTGTAATTGCAAATACACACACCTGCTAAGCATTCATATAATCAAGTCGGCTTCAGTGTATTGAAACAAAATGTAAAAGATACTCAACACTTACTAAATATTCTTAAAAATTTTTACAAAATAGACTAGCTGTCATTAAAATATAATCTTTATATCTTCAATATAAATTTATAACCACATTGACATACCATATCCAGCACTGATGCTGTACTTCCAAACTGGGAGGGTTTCAAAGACAATGACCACTGCCCTTAACACTTCAACACCCTCAGCAAGGGCCATAATGAACGAGGCCAAGAAAAAATATTGCAGAAGGGCTGCTACAGACGCGCATATCAGCTGTCAATCATTAAATAGTTAGAGTAAGAGATATCGAAAGCGATTTATTTTGCAATGATATTATCTTAAAGTGACATAGCGATTTTATGCGTGTAAAATTAATGTGTATATTACATTTGAAATTCCGCAACAGGCATATCTTTCTTCTTCTTCTTCGTTCTTAATTATTAGAGTTCAAGGGGATCGAGATTTATCTGCCAGTGGGTTTGAACTCGAGACTTTGTTCGAATTTATCAACCATGAGCTTTTTGCCGACTCGACCACGCCTCCAACACAACTAAGCGTTACGTGTCAACTGGTTATGCGCCATTGAGGCCATTGACTCCGATTTCAGCCTGCTTTTCTTTTTGGATTTGCTTCCATAGCCTTTGTCCAACCAAGAACAAACTACAAGGCAGCAGTTGTTTAATTTTGGAGTTGTCTCTCCTAGAAGAGTGGCTGTCCCCAGCTAACGAGCCTCATCTGCCCGAGGGTTCGAACTCGAGAATTTTCGGTTTAGCAACCATGAGCTTTACCGACTCGACCACGCCGACCCCAACAGGCATATGAATGTGAAATATGTTACACATGCGTACATGGGAAAAAACAATGGAGGGGACAAAATAAAAAGTGATTAAATAGTAATCTACTGTAGAAATGAGATGTTTTAACCAAGTGTCTAACAGTATGTTTATGATACCCCGCAACGTGTTTCAGTACTGAGTGTTATATTAGATGTTCTAAAAGTATAGTTGTACCACATTGTTGTATGTCTCCATACAAAATTTCTCTTCGAAACTTCAACTTTGTTTTATAATCTAGAAAAACAGAAACTGAATTTTTAGTTTAATTGAGTTCAGTAGGCTCACATTGTTTTTGAGTGGGATCGGAGAGCTAAATCTGTGTTCCTGTTTAGAGTTAGCTTAAAACACAAAATAATAATTATTCTCAGTTTCACGCACATAAAATGGCCACCGTAGACGGGTAAATATTTTGATTAAAGACATAGTTTGTTGCAGAGAGAGATATTTGCTTTAAAACCAACCTTATTCTCTGTATGTTCTATGCCTGCCAGGAATACCACATATCCTGCAGTCAGGCACACACACAAATTCACATGGATAATTTTCTTGTCGTCTCGAACTAATCTGATTTAATATAATATATCCCTACGTGATTAAACTAGTTGCAGGATTTCATGTCTGTTATTACAAGTACAAATCATTAGACCATGCAAGTCTGGGTTAACACAATGGTACAAATGCAACTCTGTCTTTTATGTCCTTCAGTGAGAATTAAACTGTCTACCATTTTTACAAAATAAAAGTAAATGCATTCGTTTAGGAATTTCGAAAAAAATAAACAGTTTTGCATGCTCTACCTTTCAAATGCTGTACAATTCTATCATAAATTGAATTAATAAGAAGAAATATATCAGTTGTGTAAACATTTATTTACATATTTTATACTCCTAGATCAATTAATCTTTACATATTTTTCACATCAATAAAAAAATTTTAAAAAGTGTTTACTATTTATTTGTATCCTATAAGACTTACCTCCATGCCATTCGGTAAATGATACAGGCACACACGAAGCAGCCGATAGAAAAATAACACACAGCTTTGGTAAGGTACGTCAAAGCCGGTTCATCAAATTCCTATAATGTGCAATATTTAAAGTAGACAAGCTCTAAGAAACTTACAACTAGAATATTTGTAAATGTACAATATAGGCCTTATACAATAACATTTTTGAACTGTTTGATTCTTTTATGATATATTTATAAAAATTGTTTTACCTATAAAATGTAAAAAGTGTAAAAAAAATTATTTTTTTTTATTTAATTCATAGGAGTTCTCCACAGTTCATATATAGTAAAGTGAACTCAATGTGTAAAAAATTAATATCACGTTCAAACATATAACATTAGTGAGCCACTAGCAAGTACCATGAACCAATTCTTACGTTTTTAGACGGATTCATTAAGATACCAAAATGTGTTGTTTGACCTGATCAACCAACATCCTTGGTTTGACCAATACGGTGACTTATTACTGAAATTTCATCGATATATTTTAGGTACAAGCATATATATATATATATATATATATATATATATATATATATATATATATATATATATATATATATATATATATATCGAATATAAGGAAAGAATTACCCATTTGCAGGTTCCAAGTACATGCATGTTGGTTGTTCTTGTGTGGGCTGAAAGAATGTTGTTTTATTGTTAAGAGAATCAGCAAAATGTATTTCTCCAATGGATTATTTCTTCAAGCTATTTTATTTTGAATGTTACCATTTGTGAATAAAATATTGCTACTCTTTAAATTACCTCTTTCATTTTGAAGGTTAGTTCCACTTCAATATCAGATGTTTCATTTAGAGCTATAGCTACTATATCAGAATTCACTGACCTGCAATAGAAATTATAGACATTCACAAAGTCGCTATGATAGAGTAATAATCATATTTCTAAATCATTGCTTTGCTACATATCACATTGTCATTGAACTAAATTTTGTGTTTAATACTTTCTGACATTAATTAAAAACATTCTTTAGAAACATTATTAGGCTAGTAATTAAAGTAGTAAGCGACACCCCCTTTAAATACATAAGACATTTTGTACTCGTTAAAAAATATTGTAAGCTTGAAATAAAATAAAAACAATTTTATTTAAAGTGAGATAAAAATTATTTCAGAATAAATATTTTAAAAGGTATATTGAAAGAGCATGTAAATTATCAATTGTCCAGATTTTATGCTAATTTTTTTAGCTATGGGATTCGCCATAAATTTCTTCTCAATTTGTTTAGAAAAAAATATATATTAAATAATTAACTGAAGCTTTTAGACTGGCTAAAAAGAGAATAATTTGAAATGCATATCCATATCTAAAATAACATATAATTATAACTTTGCAAAAAGACTTAAAGAATAAATTATTAAATTTTGTTTTGAAAAATCTTTACTTACTGTGACCCGATGGTTGAGTTACCAAATTGGCGATAAATTAATATCGTGTAAGTAAACAGCTCTGGAAAAAAACAGTTATTTCTAAATTAGGGTACCTCTGGTGACCAATCACCACTATAACAGCTCAAAGTTTGAATATAAAGTTTTGTATTATTTTTCTAGCATAAGATTCCTGTGCTTGGAAACATTTTATTTTTATTTACTTTTTATTTGAAAAAAAAAGTATTTCTTTGGCAACATAATTTACAACAAGTTATAATATATAATCTTAGTAATTCAACGAACATATTATAATTAATCAGAAATCAAGGCATATTTATTAATCTTTTCAACTACAATAGCATATATAGGTTAGGATCATGGGCATGCATCTACTTAATGACACAAAAAGTGCAGTAGATTCTTTTTTTGTTACCTTGTGTTATGTGATGATGACTTAGTAGCCTATAGAGTAATTTAATATGTCTTTAATTTTCCTTTCAACTACCAATTGGATATTTTCATCATTTTACTATAGCTGAATGAATAAATCTATGCATTTAGTATATACATTTATTTTTTTCTTCAAGTTATTTCTTTTCAATTGCAAAGGGGTCTAGAATTTCTCTCCTCAAATTTCCAGTTTAGCAGTTTATATGTGAACCATTGAAATCATGTTTATAACATATTTGAAAAAGCTTCTCGTATTTTAAGTGTGTTCAGCTATTACATAAAGTTTTTAAAAATTCAGCAGATATATATATATATATATATATATATATATATATATATATATATATATATATGTATGTATTTATGTATATATATATATAATATTAAAAGAAACTAATAACAACCATTAACATAAAAATATTCAGCTGCAAATGCCTTAATCTCTGAAATGATAACTTTATTAAAACTAATCTCCCAACTGATCCCTCAAAAGATAACTTTACTAAACTAATAAGTAGACAAACCCTAGTGAATAAAATACCTTTTGCGTCTTTTGGTGTCAATAATTGTATGCTTTCTATTCCAGGTATCCAATTGCCATCGTGCTTGAGATTTGTTGTATTCAAACTTTCATTGGCATAGTTTGAAAACCTTCCGACAACTATATATTAAAATGGAAACTATGATAGAACAATGAGACGCTATAATTTTGGTAGTTGTTATTAAATGTAACAGGAATTGTTTAAACTGTAAAGATTTGACATAACATGAACAGCTTTAGTATCTTATGTGCATGATTTTGATGTAGAACAACTTGATCAATTGATAGCGGCCTTAACGATAATTACTTCCTACATAGATTCAACTAAAATATATTTTGAGGTAATCGCGTGACTTTTAAGTCCTGTTCTCAAGCATTTTTTAAATTAACCTTTGAATAAAAAATGTACATACTCTAATTGCATGTTTTGCCCTGTATTTTTCATTTTAAAATTAGGAGCAAAAACGTCAGATTTACTCATTCAAAGAGTAGCATGCAACAAATGAGCCGTAGGTTTTTGTGGTAGGTTGACATACATATCAACTAAATATTATGTGCAACATATTATGCAGTATCTGGTCCTTTGTCTTTTACTTCAGTCCGCTTTTCTTTTAGGATTTGCTTCCTACAAGACAACAGTTGTTTAATTTTAGAAGTTTTCAATCCTAGATGAGTTACCGTCCCCAGCTAGCAAGATGAATCTGCCAAGGCGGTTTGAACCCAATACTTTTGGAGTTAGTAGTCATACGATCTCCTTCCCGACCACACTGTTCACTAAATGATTTCATTAGACATTATATTTTACAGTTCATTTCTTACAGATTTGAAATAAAATGCTTTAAATAACTAAACAAACCTACCAATGTTCTCATAAATAAAGATGGAGTCATTTCCGTCGAATGTCCTTAAGCTAGCAAGGGCTATTTTCTCTAGAGAAAAGTATATGGTAGTTGGTCCATTTGCTGTATTGGATTTTCCACTATCCAGAGGTAAAAGATAATCCACTATTTGAGCTAAAGTCTTTAAAAGAAAAAGAAATATTTTTATGACCGCGTGTGAAATGTGGAGGGGTGGTTTGAGTCAATGTTGACTCCCACTTGTTGAATTTAACGTCAAAATACATTTTTTTTAAATACTGCATGCAAAATGTATGAATTAATCGGCAGTTGTTGTGCTAAAAAAAATTAACATAGCGTGTGAATAAGTGTATCGAATGTAACTGTATACCTCCCGCATTAGAAAAAAGCGGCAATTATTACTAGCGAGTATAGGGGAGGGGAGGAAATTTTGTAGGTCATGTGCGTAGGGCTCACGTCGTCAGGTGTGTAGGGCTCACGTCGTCAGGTGTGTAGGGCTCACGTGGTCAGGTGTGTAGGGCTCACGTGGTCAGGTGTGTAGGGCTCACGTGGTCAGGTGTGTAGGGCTCACGTCGTCAGGTGTGTAGGGCTCACGTGGTCAGGTGTGTAGGGCTCACGTCGTCAGGTGTGTAGGGCTCACGTGGTCAGGTGTGTAGGGTTCACGTGGTCAGGTGTGTAGGGCTCACGTCGTCATGTGTGTAGGGCTCAAGAGAAAAGCGAGAGAGGTGGTTTGTTATGGAAACACGTGTAGCGAAAAGTGTCCGTAAAGTTTAGTAAAAGTAATATGACGTCACGTTGATTAGACGAAATTTAACCCAACCCATATTGTCCTTAATAGCTAGACAGACAAATGACATCAAATAGTTTGGTATATAGCCTCACTAACCTACCCTCTTTAATAAAAAAATATTTTATGACAGCCTTCAACCTCTGACTAACTTTAGGGAAAATTGTGTGTAGAATCTAGATATAGACAGCTTTCATGGGCGATCACTCTTTCAATAAAACAACATTTTAGTAGTTTTTCAGACTTATAAAAGTCTAATGTTAACTTTAGACATTTTCCAGTCTTTGCACGAACGCTCACCCTGCCTTAAAAATGAATTGTTTTTTGTTTTTTTTTATAAAACGAGAAATAAAGTTAACAGAGATTGAGGCCGTGAACCAGAGATGGCTTCAACGTACAAACGTTATGATTGTTAATACTATACGACATCTACAATTGCAGAAAAAATCCAATTAAATACGAACATAAATGATTAATACTTTGCAGTTTCTGTTAGGTATGGCAAAAAAAAACATTGAAATAAACCAATTGCCTATCATATAGAGCGTAATTTATACTAAGTCGTGTAAAATATACTTTTTTCAACACTTTCAGGATATACTCTTAATATCTAGGCTTAGTAAAGATGTTGCTGAAATTATTAAATCCCTATACTAAATAATCAATTTATAGCATAGCAAGGCACACATTACATGTTATTGAATTAGTAAATATTGGCAGCATGGTTTAATTTGAGAGATTTATAAATTTTTGTGGTGATCCACATGGGTGATGCGCGCCGTAAGTGAACGCATGTGGACGAGGGATGGAGAGGGGAGTCGAAAATTCCAATTTTTTTGTGGACGTCATCAATAGAGGACCCTTAGTTTAGCTGAAACAAAGCAACACACAACAACTCATCAACAAGACTGTGTAAAACATGAATGTTAGTACCTCCAGAGTGGCTGTGTCCACCGACACCTCATGTTCTTCAATTATTGAAGCTAACGTGGACAAAATTTCAACACTCTTCATGTAGAAGTTTGATGTACTTGTATTTTGTGACCGAGTCATTTTCAGAAGATCAGTGGAGATTTTAGAGACGATCTGTTCACTTTCATATCTCGTTAAATTTCCATTGTCTAGTGAACGAACCTAATATGTTGAGAAATGCAAGTGAACCGTGTAAATTTACTTATTCACACATGTATATGTATATGTATATATATATGTATATATATATATATATATATATATATATATATATATATATATATATATATATATATATATATATATATATATATATATATATATATATACTTTTCAGAAAGTATTTTTTAACTTTTATTGAATATGGTTTCTCTGAAAATCATCTTGTTTTGTCAGATGTGTAAATGTGCGCTTATTTTGTTATACATTTCTTCTTAACTGATTCATGTCAAGCTTAAAAATAGGCTGTGTGAAACGTCTTACCCCTTCTTCTAAAAAGCTGTCCTTTTGTGACCTAAATATCAACCCCTTACACAAACACAATTAATTGCAATTTTTACTTTTTAAAAAAGGAATTTTTATCTAAAACACTAACAGGACTGGTTCAATGTTAGATTTTTTTAATACATGAAAAAATATTTAATAAATGAAATTACTGGTTAAACTCAATGAAAAAATTACTTAACATAAGAAATGCCCATTATTACAACTACACTTTTTTTATTATTAATTTCTTTTTAAAATACTATGCACAAAGATCGCCTTTTAAGAAAACATGATACATATATAAAACTTGTGATAATGGGTTCTTTGGAATCATTCATGGAGTTTCACTTACTATTTTGCATTATAGTTTTAAAAATATTCCAGTCTCATGCTGACTTACCTTATTCATAATGTCAGACAGTCCATTTTCTGTATAATTTTCTACATTTGTTCCGTTATCCAGACCTATTGAGAGAATTGGTTATCATATGTCCATGCTCATACTGTAAATGTTTGTATACAAATTTCTACTGAGCTGTTGTTCATTGGTTTTTTGATATGTAAATATTTTTAATACGTACATAAATATATAGGCCTAATTGATTTTAATATATGTAAATTTATTGCAAAATCAAAAACCATCGTTTTACTTGCCGTTTGATGGAAAGTTAATGGAAGATAACCTTAATTTTTAAAAGTTTAAAAGTAATAAACATTGAATTTCTACAAGTATTGCGGGTTACTCCTTTAGAAAACCTCACTTACAAATAAAATATTTTTAAAAGTTTTACTCAAAAGACCATCATATTGAAGTCTGCAATCATTCACGAAACTAAAGTAATAAAGATAAAAATTATGTAAACTATTAAACTTTAGCCATTTTTAAGAAACATAAAACAATTGACTTAATACTTTCCTTAACACTTGACACTAACAACAGAAACCGATGCCTTTTTACTTTCTCGTATATACGAAGTATAGAGAAAATCTTGTAATCGTGCAAAAAAAAATCGAGATTTTCGCAAATCTCGACGTTTTAAAACTCCCTGAGTCGAAAAAACAGTTTTGCAATCTTGTCCGTATTTCTGTGTGTGTAAGTGTGTGTGTCTGTGTGTCTGTAAACACGATAACTTGAGTACCGTTACAGCTAGGTTAAAGAAATTTCAAGTATTATATCAAAATCGTGGATCCGTATCAACTTTTGATTGATTTCCGATAAAAGGAAGTGGAACTTTTTCTACTTTTAATTTTTCAAAAGCCTATAACTTGAGTACTTTTTCAGATAGATAAATAACATTATTTCACATGTTAGTAAAAGATCTAATTCTCTTTTTTTCTCTGCCTTCTGTCAAATTTTGAGTAATTTCCGTTGAACGAAAGTAGTTATTTTTGCTATTTCCGATTTCTAAAAAAAAAGCGCATGTGAATTTATAAAGTACTACTAATATTCCGCACTATTATACACATTTTGTTTTCCGTTCACTTGGTGTGCAATTCTTTTTTCTAAGAGATTCTATTCTATTTTAAATGTTTAAGTAATTAAAAATTGATTAAACATCATGTATATATCCTCAGTTGCCATATCGGAGTGATATTTCAGTAAGACAGACGAAATTTCACATATATGTATAGGATCTTATAATTAGACTATCCATCGGTACCCGTTTCACGTGAAATATAGGCCTATATTTTAAAATGTTGTACTTGTTTGAGATAAATAATTTATGAAATAGTAATTGGTCAAAACGCAATGTGCTTTACTACACGCTGAACGATATTAGTGACAAAGCAAAGAAATAACTAATTAGCTAAAAATCCGACACATTTAACATGACACAGGCACACACTGATTAAGTGAGTGAAATGTTTCTGTTAAAATCTGGCTATTCAATGGTCTTTATGTTGTTTTTAAGTAATTTGTATTAGTTTGATCGATACAATTGTATATATTTCATAGCGTACGTCTTGATCATCAAATTTGAATGAAGCAGTTCCTTTCTTTATAGTCTAAAATCGAAAGATTTACATATTTAAAAAAATAAAATTCAATTTGGACTTGGTGTGTCTCGATCCCGCACCACCTGCGTGATTTTAAGTACAATATCATCTCACCTATTTAGGCAAGTTATATAACCATGGAGAATGAAAAACGTAGTTAAAAAAATTAACTTACGCGAATATGTCTATTCTTTCAAATTAATTTTTTATCCCAAATTAGCCAGTTCCATAGCTAAACAAAGATTTCTTTAAAATAATTAAGGCCTGAACTAGTTTAAAGTAGAAATTTATTTTTGAAATAGATTCTAGAGTAGAAAGAGTCTAAATCTAGAACTTAGCGACTTAGCGTCTACGTCTAGTTTTTGCGTAGATTTAGATCTAGTCTAGATCTAGAATCCAAATAGATAAAATAAATTTTATAAGTTTAGGTCGGGAAAATTGTATTGTATACACTTCATAACGTACGTAGATCTAAATCAAATTTGAATGAAAAAGTTCATTTCTTTTTATTCTAAACTCGGCAGATGACGTCATTAGTTAATGTATAGACATTAGTGAAGTCATTGTTTCGTGGGTTCTTTTTCACAACTATAAACACTTTTCCTGTTGCATAATTAAAAAAAATTTCTACATTCGAATACGCCTTTTTTATTTTTCTTCTTTAAATACAATGTTGGTTATACATTTAAAAAATCTACCATATTATTTTCAACCAAAGTCCGTATCAAGTTTTCCATATATCGCTGCAGATTCTGATGTAATATCCGGCGAAAATATTTTGCAGACAGAGAAAGAGAGAGAAGTGCGCGCATGGGCTTTTATATATTTGGATGATTTTCACTTTTTAAGGGACCTCCAATAACCGGAAGTGGCATTTTACACAATTTCCGGTTTCTAATTATTTCTAGTTAGTTAAATAGAAGTTCATTATTATATATTTACATAAATCATTTATTCTCTTCTGTTTTATTATATAAAAGCGTGCTCTTATAGCATTTTTTTTGTTTTGTTGTTGTTTTTTTTTTAATTACATCAAATTTTTTTGATACAATAGAGTTGCTTGCCCACCGAATAAATATAAAATGCATGGTAATTCCTAATTTATGAAGTCGACACGACTAAAAATATTAGCTTCAAAGCACCATCAGTAGCTCGCGATATCCAAAAGACGATTATCTGCCCCGTGAATGCAGCCGTCCGTGACCACAATTTACAGACACTAGCGAGGTGATATAGTGAAGGATAGTTCCTAATATTACTACCAATTATTAAATGTCTAATAAATACATGCATTCGTGTATCATTGGTTTGTATTATCTTTTCGAATATTTATTAATGTTTTTAAATTAAAATACAAATACTTATTTTTACATTATCTGAAAATACTAATAACGGTTAATATAAAGTCGAGTGTACTATAATCTTGTAGTAGAAATGTATTTGAAATAAAAACTGTACGAGGAGAAAAAAAGTCAAACGCAGCTTTGGCATAATACCGATTTTATTAAAGTATGTTGAATGATAATATGATTCAACCGAAAATAATAAGGTAAAATTTCCTCCTGTCAGTACCTTAATGCAAAGTTTAATGAAATTTAGAAATTCTAAAATGGTTATTTGTAAGGTCTCCATTTATACTTAACATTGTTAATGTGTGTAACGTTCGTGATTATCTAGTTTTAACTGTATCAAAGTTAGATAACAATTAATTACTTACTTTTGTTGGGTGGAGTTGTCTCTCCTTCCGTTGTCTCCATCGTCGTGGTTTGCGTAGCTAAAATTACATTTGTTTTTAAAAATTGTATTAATTATTAAATGTCTAATAAATACATGCACTCATATATCATTGATTTGCATTTGCATTGATGTATTATCTTTTCGAATATTTATTTTAATTTTTCCTTAGTAGTTTGGATTGCTAAGATTTTTAAAAAAAATGTATTAAATGTTATCTTTTCGAATATTTATCAACGTTTTTAAATTAAAATTACAATTACTTTTTTTCTACATCTGATAATCCCAATAACAATTAGTATAATGTCTAGTGTTCTATAAGCCTGTAGTAAAAAATGTATAAAAAATAAAAACTAGTTGAGGAGAAAAAAGTCAAATGCAGCTTCACTTTGGTGGGAGTGAGTTACATTTTTTTAGATGATTGGCCATACTACTTTAAATCTATATTTTATTTAAATAGAACGAGTGACAAGATTTGGTTCTTTATTTGCTACATCAAATATAGTGAAGACCAAACGTATTTTTCTTAATAAACACCAAATATCAAGCATAACATAGTTTTAAATGCTTTTTTTATATCAGCAAAATGCGGTTTTATTTTCAAAGAACCGGACGCTTTTATTTAAATGTGTGTCACTAAAGGCGTAACTCGCTTTAGTACAAGATAGCCTATATAAACTTGCTAACAACCCTGACTGAGCATTGCCGCTTACTCTCGGATGTGTCTTAGACAGCGAAGAATACAGTACTTGCTCTCAATACATTAATGTATTCGTTACTCGGTCTCTAGTATCTACATACAACACATTTATACACACACACACACACACACACACATATATATATATATATATATATATATATATATATATATATATATATATATATATATATATATATATATAAGACTAGCAACCTTATCTCGTAAAAAAATATACCGCTACAGAAACTGCAAGTACACAAATCCAACACCAACTTGGTCAAGGGGGATCCTCTCTAGAAGAGCCCATGATGCCTACTAGTGAAAGCCTAACGGAAGCTAGTTTGCTGACAAATCTCCTAACGCCCAAGACCAAAACCAGATTAGGGACCTGGAACATCAGAACCCTATATGAAAGCAGCAGATCAGCCCAGGTCGCCAAAGAAATGAGGAGGTTTAAATTAAAGGTCCTAGGATTAAGTGAGACACGATGGAATGGCAGTGGCCAAACTAGGTTGGTCTCGGGAGAGACTGTCATCTACTCAGGCCACGAGGACGAGGATCATGAACACACGCAATGTTTAGCCATAATGATGTCTCCAGAAGCAACAAATGCTTTGATTGCATGGTAGCCAGTCTCACCACGACTCATAGCAGCTCGTTTCAATGCCAAGGGAAGGAAAACAACTTTAATCCAGTGCTATGCACCCACAAATGCTGCAACAGATGAAGAGAAAGAGGACTTCTACGGCGCCCTGCAGGCTCAAATCGACAAATCACCAAAAAGAGATATAAAGATAGTAATGGGAGACATGAATGCCAAAGTTGGAACAGAAAATAAAGAACGGGAGCTCAAAATGGGGAAAATGGAATAGGCCTAATAAATGAAAACGGGGAACTCTTTTCTGATTTCTGCGCATTTAATGATCTAATTATAGGGGGGACAATTTTCGCTCATAAAGATATACATAAGACCACCTGGACGTCACCTGATGGCAAAACAAAGAACCAAATTGATCACATCACAGTTTCCAGAAAGTGGAGAAGAAGTTTAATGGATGTTAGGGCGAAACGAGGTGCAGATGCAGCCCCAGACCACCAACTCGTGGTTGCAATACTAAAATTAAAACTAAAATCCTACAGGGATCGAGCTGATAAACCGCACTTTAAATTCAATACAACATATCTTAGGTGTCCAAAAATAAAGGAAGACTTTAACTGCGCAGTAAAAAATAGGTATGAAGCACTCTCCTGCCTGGCAGAGGAAACAGTAGAGCAAAAATGGCTAGGAATGCAGCAACTATGGAAGTCAACATGCACTGACATATTGGGGAGAAGAAAAAATGAACGAAAAGAATGGATCACAACAGAGACATGGGCCAAAATTGAAGATAGAAAAGAAATAAAGCAAAAGATTAATAAATGTAAGGATGAAAAAGAGAAAATAAACCTCAGAACACATTATTGTGAAGTAAATCGCATGGTCAGGAAAAAGAAGACAAAAGACAGTTCATACAAGAGATGACAGAGGAGGCAGAAACTGCGGCACGAGAAGGAAAAATGAAGAGGCTCTGTGAAGTAACCAGGACACTATCAGGCAAGAACATTAATCCCAACAAACCAGTAAAGGATAAAGTAGGAAATATCCTAACAAGTGACACAGAACAGAGAGACAGATGGGTACAGCACTTTGATGAGATTTTAAACCATCCTCTTTCATCAAACATCCCCGATATACCACCTGCAAATCACCTACTAGATGGGTGTACAGATCCACCCACAAAGTTAGAAACAATAAGAGCAATAAAAAACATGAAAAATGGCAAAGCAGCTGGCCCGGACAGCATCCCACCAGAGGCACTCAAGGCAGACCCAGCCATATCAGCAGACATATTACATCCTCTACTTAAGCAGATTTGGGAAGAAGATATAATCCTATCTGACTG